>NC_041394.2:239377749-239515249 GCF_900747795.2 Erpetoichthys calabaricus
ATAGCCAAATTCTCGTGCTTCGTTGCGGCGAAGTACTGCTGTTAATTTTTTATTAAGAAGAAAAGAAAACCTTTTTAAACGGATCGAAAATATACCAATAACAATTTGTTAAGGATCTGTTTTTTTGTGAAGCTCCCTTTTCACAGCTGTTGCGCTACGGCGTGTGTTTCGTTTATTTGACAGTATGTAGATCGTGGTAATTACATTCATGGCATTCGTTTTCTGAATCACAATCTGATTGTATGGGTGGTTACCTGCCAGGTCACGCTTGTGGTTTGTCAGCAAGTCGCCTTACGTCCGCCACATGCCCTCTTTCTGTTCCCAGAAGCAGATCATAGAATGGTTTTAATAGTTTACTTTCAAATAATGCAAAGAGTATGCGACATGTGTTTCTCCCTAATTCTGGGCTCATCAGGCGTACACACTCACTGCATCCCCTCTCCGGAATCGAATCTCTATTGTCAGCGTCAGAGGTGAAGCCCCTAACGTTGCGCTACGGCGTGTGGTTCGTTTATACCTCGTGTCTTCTCATTAAACTTTTATCTCGCGAATATGTTATTGCAATCCACAGCGGGAGCGTTTCTATAAACTTAATTTAAACTTACGTTTTACACCGTGCTTTTTTCCCTTATGAAGATGCTTGTATGCTTCACTCGCTCGCTCCTTATTATTTCGCTCCCTTCTCAATTGTTTAATGAATTTTTTGTTCTTCGCTGTTTGCGGCGCCAGAGTTGAAGCCCCTAACGTTGCGGTCAGCAAGTCGGCTAACATCCACCATGTGCCGTCTTTCAGTTGCGAGAAGCAGATCATAGAATGGTTTTAATAGTTTACTTTCAAATAATGCAAAGAGTATGCGACACGTGTTTCTCCCTAATTCTGGACTCATCAGGCGTACACACTCACTGCATCCGCTCTCGGGAATCGAATCTCGAACGTCAGCGCCAGAGGTGAAGCCCCTAACGTTGCACTACGGCGTGTGGTTCGTTTATACCTCATGTCTTCTCATTAAACTTTTATCTCGCGAATATGTTATTGCAATCCGCAGCGGGAGCGTTTCTATAAACTTAATTTAAACTTACGTTTTACACCGTGCTTTTTTCCCTTATGAAGATGCTTGTATGCTTCACTCGCTCGCTTCTTATTGTTTCACTCCCTTCTCAATTGTTTAATGAATTTTTTGTTCTTCGCTGTTTGCGGCTCATCCTTCATTTCTCCCTACTGCGTTCTTTTATCTCGCGAATATGTTATTGCAATCCGTAGCGGGAGCGTTTCTATAAACTTAATTTAAACTTACGTTTTACACCATGCTTTGTTTCCCTTATGAAGATGCTTGTATGCTTTACTCGCTCGCTTCTTATTGTTTCGCTCCCTTCTCAATTGTTTAATGATTTTTTTGTTCTTCGCTGTTTGCGGCTCCTCCTTCATTTCTCCCTACTGCGTTCACAGTCTTTTCACGTGATTACGTGGGAGGCGTGATGACGTGACACTCAACTCCTCCTCCCACGGCCATCGAGCTGCCGTCCATTACAGTATATTGTGAAAAAAGAGGTTCCAGTTATGACCATTACGCGTTGAATTTCGAAATGAAACCTGCCTAACTTTTGTAAGTAAGCTGTAAGGAATCAGCCTGCCAAATTTCAGCTTTCCATCTACACGGGAAGTTGCAGAATTAGTGATGAGTCAGTCAGTCAGTCAGTCAGTCAGTCAGTCAGTGAGGGCTTTGCATTTTATTAATTAGTATAGATGATTGTTTATTGTTACCAATTTACAAAATGCAAAGTGAGCGAACAAAAGAAAAATCTAAATCAAATCAATATTTGGTGTTACTACCTTTTGCCTTCAAACCAGCATCAATTCTTATAGGTACACTTGCACAAAGTCAGGGATTTTGTAGGATTATAGTCAGGTGTATGATCAACCAATTACACCAAACAGGTGCTAATGATCATCAATGTCACACGTAGGCTGAAACACAGTCATTAACTGAAACAGAAACAGCTGTGTAGGAGGCTTAATACTGGGTGAGGAACAGCCAAACTCTGCTACCAAGGTGAGGTTGTGGAAGACAGTTTCATGTCATGGCAAGACTGAGCAAAGCAACAAGACACAAGGTAGTTATACTGCATCAGCAAGGTCTCTCCCAGACAAAGATTTCAAAGCAGACTGTGGTTTCAAGATGTGCTGTTCTTCAAGCTCTTTCGAAGAAGCACAAAGAAACGGGCAACGTTGAGGATCATAGACGCAGTGGTCGGCCAAGGAAAGACGATGAAAGACGATGCAGCAGATGAAAGACGCATCAAGCTTATTACCCTTCGAAATCGGAAGATGTCCAGCAGTGCCATCAGCTCAGAAGTGGCAGAAACCAGTGGGACCCAGGTACACCCATCTACTGTCCGGAGAAGTCTGGCCAGAAGTGGTCTTCATGGAAGAGTTGCAGCCAAAAAGCCATACCTCCGATGTGGAAACAAGGCCAAGTGACTCAAGTATGCACGAAAACATAGGAACTGGGGTGCAGAAAAATGGCAGCAGGTGCTCTGGACTGATGAGTCAAAATTTGAAATATTTGGCTGTAGCAGAAGGCAGTTTGTTCGTCGAAGGGCTGGAGAGCGGTACGATAATGAGTGTCTGCAGGCAACAGTCAAGCATGGTGGAGGTTCCTTGAACGTTTGGGGCTGCATTTCTGCAAATGGAGTTGGAGATTTGGTCAGGATTAATGGTGTTCTCAATGCTGAGAAACACAGGCAGATACTTATCCATCATGCAATACCATCAGGGAGGTGTATGATTGGCCCCAAATTTATTCTGCAGCAGGACAACGACCCCAAACATACAGCCAAAGTCATTAAGAAATATCTTCAACATAAAGAAGAACAAGAAGTCCTGGAAGTGATGGTATGGCCCCCACAGAGCCCTGATCTCAACATCATTGAGTGTGTCTGGGATTACATGAAGAGACAGAAGGATGTGAGGAAGCCTACATCCACAGAAGATCTGTGGTTACTTCTCTAAGATGTTTGTGGGATATGTCTCAATTTTTTTATTTTTAATAAATTTGCAAAAATCTCAAGTAAACTTTTTTCACGTTGTCATTATGGGGTGTTGTGTGTAGAATTCTGAGGAAAAAAATTCATTTAATCCATTTTGGAATAAGGCTGTAACATAACAAAATTTGGAAAAAGTGATGTGCTATGAATACTTTCCGGATGCACTGTGTATATTATATATATATGTATATATATATATATATATATATATATATATATATATATATATATATATATATATATATATATTGTGACAGATAAGGGCGCTGTTGACCCCTTGAACCCTCGGATCACACGCCAGACACCAGATAAAAGTCCAATATTTTCACTTTTTATTATAATAATATGCACAACATACCCTCCTCTCCACAATACTCATAAATACACAATAATCCAATCAATAATCAATCATCTACACTCCCAGACGCATTGCCACCCTTCCACCCAGCTCAGCTCATCCGTATGGGATTTCCCAGAGTCCTTTATAGTCCTTGACCCGGAAGTGCTTCTGAACCCTCAATCCATGTGACTTCCTAGCACCTCCGGGTCAGATCAAAAACTCTTCTTTTTCATCCCGGAAGCACGTTATTTCTTCTGTCCATGTGACTGGGATGTACTTATGGGGTGTATGGTAAATAGTCCTTACTCCTCCCTGCAGCGTCCTGTGGTGGCCCCCATGGTATCCAGCAGGGCTGTGAATTAAAAGTCCACTGTCCATAATTCCCTGCTGGCATTCGGGGCACCACGGAGGACTCCACCTGGCGGCCTGGGGGTATTGGCCGGGATGAATGGCAGGCCATATCCCACAATATATATACCTACATACATACATATATATACATACATATATACATATATACATATATACATATATATATATATATATATATATATATATACATACATACATATATATATATACTGTATGTATATGTATATATATATATATATATATATAATGTATGTATATATATATATATATATATATATATATATAATGTATGTATATATATATATATATATATATATATATATATATATATATATATATACATACATACATATCCTCTTTAATAAAACCCCTATATACATATATACATATATATATATACATACATATATATATACATATATATACATACATACATATATACATTCATACATACATACTGTATATACTGTATATACATACATATATATATATATATATATATATATATATATATATATATACTGTATGTATATATATATATATATATACACATATATACATACATACATATCCTCTTTAATAAAACCCCTGTGTGCGTCCAGTGTCCATGTGTGTGTGTCTTCTGGTAAAGTGCGCATGCATGGGGCACGGTGCAATGCTTCAAAGCAGATGCTTCAAAGGCCACCTGACGCATTACACAAGACAGAGAGGGCGGGAAGTATAAAATATCGTGCGGCCGATCCAATCGGATTTCTGTAAATGAGGTAAGACTTAAAACAAAAGGCACGAAAAATTCAATTGGGTACTGAGAAGCGGAGACCTGCTTCCCCAAAGAGGTGGGATTAGTGTTTGTTGTTGTCCAAGTGTTCACACAACAGATTTGCGATTAAGAAGCTTGGCCTGGTAAAGTGTCAGTCGTTGGAGGGGTTTTCCTAAAGATACGAATTTTCATGATATTACAATAGGATGACTTTTAAAAGTAGATTTATTTTCACGCACATAAAATCCGTTGCTGGGGAGACAACACACATACAATAATCAGCTGCACGACAGCACAGATTAAAATACTTGCTGGGGAACTGCGCAGTACTTGCTGGAGAGACGCCACAAGCACGATAATCAACTGCACGCCACACATTACATCAGTTGCTGGGGAGAATCTGCTGATTGCCCACTGTTGTGACAGAAAATTAAGCGCATATTACGGACATCAAAGCCAGTATTACTGTCAGAGAAAATTACAGGCATTTTATGGAAATACAAACCAGTATTACTGCGAGAGAAAATTAAAGGCACACAATACAGTGACGCATATTATAGCCACATACAAGCCAGTATTACCGTAACAGAAAATATTACGGACGTACAAGCCTATATTACTGTGACTATCTACTAACAACATGCCACCCAAAAAAGAAGAAAAAGAAAATGAGCGTCAGAAAAACGCTAAAAGAGAAAGACTCAGAAGAGCAAATAGATCTATAGAAGAACAGGAAAATGAGTGTAAAAAAAATTCTCAAAGAGGATGCACTACTGTTCTAGCGCCTGTTATTGTAACAGGCTTAATGTCTAGTATATATATATATATATATATATATATATATATATATACTGTATATACACACACACAATAGGGCTAAAAAGTATTTAGTCAGCCACCAATTGTGCAAGTTCTCCCACTTAAAAAGATGACAGAGGCCTGTAATTTTCATCATAGGTATACCGCAACTATGAGAGACAAAATGAGAAAAAAAATCCAGAAAATCACATTGTCTGATTTTTGAAGAATTTATTTGCAAATTATGGTGGAAAAAAAGTATTTGGTCAATAACAAAAGTTCATCTCAATACTTTGTTATATACCCTTTGTTGGCAATGACAGAGGTCAAATGTTTTCTGTAAGTCTTCACAAGGTTTTCACACACTGTTGCTGGTATTTTGGCCCATTCCTCCATGCAGATCTCCTCTAGAGCAGTGATGTTTTGGGGCTGTCGCTGGGCAACACGGACTTTCAACTCCCTCCAAAGATTTTCTATGGGGTTGAGATCTGGAGACTGGCTAGGCCACTCCAGGACCTTGAAGCCACTCCTTCGTTACCTGGGCGGTGTGTTTGGGATCATTGTCATGCTGAAAGACCCAGCCATGTTTCATCTTCAATGCCCTTGCTGATGGAAGGAGGTTTTCACTCAAAATCTGACGATACATGGCCCCATTCATTCTTTCCTTTACACAGATCAGTCGTCCTGGTCCCTTTGCAGAAAAACAGCCCCAAAATATGATGTTTCCACCCCCATGCTTTACAGTAGGTATGGTGTTCTTTGGATGCAACTCAGCATTCTTTCTCCTCCAAACACGACGAGTAGAGTTTTTACCAAAAAGTTCTATTTTGGTTTCATCTGACCATATGACATTCTCCCAATCCTCTTCTGGATCATCCAAATGCTCTCTAGCAAACTTCAGACGGGCCTGCACATGAACTGGCTTAAGCAGGGGGACACATCTGGCACTGCAGGATTTGAGTCCCTGGCGGCGTAGTGTGTTACTGATGGTAGCCTTTGTTACTTTGGTCCCAGCTCTCTGCAGGTCATTCACTAGGTCCCCCCGTGTGGTTCTGGGATTTTTGCTCACCGATCTTGTGATCATTTTGACCCCACGGGGTGAGATCTTGTGTGGAGCCCCAGATTGAGGGAGATTATCAGTGGTCTTGTATGTCTTCCATTTTCTAATAATTGCTCCCACACTTGATTTCTTCACACCAAGCTGCTTACCTATTGCAGATTCAGTCTTCCCAGCCTGGTGCAGGTCTACAATTTTGTTTCTGGTGTCCTTTGACAGCTCTTTTGTCTTGGCCATAGTGGAGTTTGGAGTGTGACTGTTTGAGGTTGTGGACAGGTGTCTTTTATATTGATAATGAGTTCAAACAGGTGCCATTAATACAGGTAACGAGTGGGGGACAGAGGAGCCTCTTACAGAAGAAGTTACAGGTCTGTGAGAGCCAGAAATCTTGCTTGTTTGTAGGTGACCAAATACTTATTTTCCACCATAATTTGCAAATAAATTCTTTAAAAATCAGACAATGTGATTTTCTGGATTTTTTTTTCTCATTTTGTCTCTCATAGTTGAGGTATACCTATGATGAAAATTACAGGCCTCTCTCATCTTTTTAAGTGGGAGAACTTGCACAATTGGTGGCTGACTAAATACTTTTTTGCCCCACTATATACACAGTGCATCCGGAAAGTATTCACAGCGCATCACTTTTTCCACATTTTGTTATGTTACAGCCTTATTCCAAAATGGATTAAATTCATTTTTTTCCTCAGAATTCTGCACACAACACCCCATAATGACAATGTGAAAAAAGTTTACTTGAGGTTTTTGCAAATTTATTAAAAATAAAAAAACTGAAGAAATCACATGTACATAAGTATTCACAGCCTTTGCTCAATACTTTGTCGATGCATCTTTGGCAGCAATTATAGCCTCAAGTCTTTTTGAATATGATGCCACAAGCTTGGCACACCTAGCCTTGGCCAGTTTCGCCCATTCCTCTTTGCAGCACCTCTCAAGCTCCATCAGGTTGGATGGGAAGCGTATGTGCACAGCCATTTTAAGATCTCTCCAGAGATGTTCAATCGGATTCAAGTCTGGGCTCTGGCTGGGCCACTCAAGGACAGTCACAGAGTTGTCCTGAAGCCACTCCTTTGATATCTTGGCTATGTGCTTAGGGTCGTTGTCCTGCTGAAAGATGAACCGTCGCCCCAGTCTGAGGTCAAGAGTACATTGCTACAGTCATCTTTCCCTTTACCATGACTAGTCTCCCAGTTTCTGCCACTGACAAACATCCCCACAGCATGATGCTGCCACCACCATGCTTCACTGTAGGGATGGTGCCAGGTTTCCTCCAAACGTGACGCCTGGCATTCACGCCAAAGAGTTCAATCTTTGTCTCATCAGACCAGAGAATTTTCTTTCTCATGGTCTGTGAGTCCTTCAGGTGCCTTTTGGCAAACTCCAGGTGGGCTGCCATGTGCCTTTTACTAAGGAGTGGCTTCCGTCTGGCCACGCTACCATACAGGCCTGATTGCTGGATTGCTGCAGAGATGGTTGTCCATCTGGAAGGTTCTCCTCTCTAAACAGAGGACCTCTGGAGCTCTGACAGAGTGACCATCGGGTTCTTGGTCACCTCCCTGACTAAGGCCCTTATCCCCCGATCGCTCAGTTTAGATGGCCGGCCAGCTCTAGGAAGAGTCCTGGTGGTTTCGAACTTCTTCCACTTACGAATGATGGATGCCACTGTGCTCATTGGGACCTTCAAAGCAGCAGTAATTTTTCTGTAACCTTCCCCAGATTTGTGCTTCGAGACAATCCTGTCTCGGAGGTCTACAGACAATTCCTTTGACTTCATGCTTGGTTTGTGCTCTGACATGAACTGTCAACTGTGGGACCTTATATAGACAGGTGTGTGCCTTTCCAAATCATGTCCAATCAACTGAATTTACCACAGGTGGACTCCAAATAAGCTGCAGAAACATCTCAAGGATGATCAGGGGAAACAGGATGCACCTAAGCTCAATTTTGAGCTTCACTGCAAAGGTTGTGAATACTTATGTACATGTGCTTTCTCAGTTTTTTTGTTTTTAATAAATCTGCAAAAATCTCAAGTAAACTTTTTTCACGTTGTCATTATGGGGTGTTGTGTGTAGAATTCTGAGGAAAAAAATGAATTTAATCCATTTTGGAATAAGGCTGTAACATAACAAAATGTGGAAAAAGTGATGTGCTGTGAATACTTTCCGGATGCACTATATTATATATATATATATATATATATATATATATATATATATATATATATACACACATACATATATATATATATACTGTATATACATGTGAATACTTTCCGGATGCACTATATTATATATATATATATATATATATATATATACACACACATATATATATACATACTTACATACATATATATACACATACATATATACATATGCACATATACATATATATACACATATATACATATGCACACACACATACACATATATACATATGCACACACACATACACATATATACATTGTCCTCACAGGTGGTGCAGTGGTAGTGCTGCTGCTTTGCAGTAAGGAGACTGTGGAAGATTGTGGGTTCGCTTCCCGGTTCCTTCCTGTGTGGATAGCGCTTTGAGTACTGAGAAAAGCGCTATATAAATGTAATGAATTATTATTATTATTATTATATGCACATACACACACATACATACATACATACATACATACATACACACACACACACACACACAAATGCTTCCAGGGCAAAAAAAAAAACACCACAGAAACAACCCAATAAAAAATATTTAATGTTGTCATTTATGTATGGTGTATACTGCCGACGTTACAACACATACTTCAAGATTGTTTGTGTACGTTGCTATTAATGTGTACATTCTGCCTATATTAGTTTTCTGAGCAATGCTCTTACACATTCAACTTACTTGCTCACAATTTCATGTGGAGAGCAATCAAATGTCATTGAATCATGCCATATGAAATTTAACAGGGGACTATTCTTTATTCGAATGTACTTGTATCAAGCCACACCACTTGCAGTTTCATGTTTACTTAGTTGATATTGGTGTGAAACAAAGTTTTTTTCAGCCATTGGAAGCACCTTTATTACATAAACAGAATAATTGCCATTTATTTTTGGTTATGTAATTTACACGCAGTAATGCAAAAAAACCCTTACCTGTTTTATTAATGTCTAACCACCATAATAATGCATTAAAATGCGATAGTATTTTAATTAACCCATCCATAATGTTCTCAATAAATCCAGTTATAAAATTAACAGCCCTTGAAGCCACAGTGCTCTATGCAAATGTTGCAAACCTAATCTTTGTAGGTGCTGTACAATTTCATATTTAAAAAATAAAGAACACCTGAAGGTACATTTTACATATTAACTCAGTTCGCATGAATGTATTCTTGATATCAGAATTTTCAGAATGTCACAAGTTGCCTGTTTGAAAGTTCCCTTTCAAAGATTAAAATTATTTACAAATATTGTTGTTTTCTTGTGAGGTTATAATAATTTTCTTGCAAGACTGATTGGGGTTAGGCTTAGGGTTTTTAATTTTGTAGTGTTACAGGTCATTGTCTTTGGTTTTACAACTTATCTAAGACATACAACTTACCATAAAGGGGCAAATGATAAACAGCAGCTAAGCAACAGGTAAACCGGTTGGAGAAATTGCTTATTGGCCTGACATCACATGTTTGTACAATGTCAGGAAATATAATTTGTAGATATCCAAATACTTTTTTTAGGGTTACTCCTGCTGTCTCATATCTTCAGGACTTTGGATTAGATTCTTATAAAGGTGACTATCTATGAAGCACTTGGATATTCCCCTCTGTGCATGCAAGTTTTTTCTCTGGGTACTCCAATTTCCACTCACATACAAAATACGTCCCTATTAGGTTAATCAGCAAATTAATAAATGTGAAAAAACTGGTAAAGAGTGCACAGTTGTTTTAAACTGTGTACCAAATGCTGCAATGAAAGGGTTCAACTCCCTAAAAAGGAAAATGTGGTCCCAAAAAATGGACAGAGGAACGAATGAGTGGATGGAATTTCACCCTAATTGGTTTTATTCAGTTCTACTTTCATGTATAAGAACATAATGCATCATAATGAAAAACAAATATTTTATAGCAAAGCTTAATGTTGATTTCATTCATCAATTTAAATGACTAATCATATCAAAAATATAGATAGAATAATAGTAATAACAATATAAAGAAATGCAGTGTTTTGTTTGGAAAATAAAAGACCCAGAAGATATTATACAAATGCTCAAAATAAAAGTCTAAATGACCTAACTATTTAATTAAATGGATTTACTATAATATCAGTGATTCACATCTTAGTAAATCATTTAACTTTTTTCTCTGTCTGGTAATTTTTGAACATTTTTGACATAAAAGGTATTTTGTATAATAGGATAAAACACAAAAGGTTACACTAAGAAATAATCAATAAAATTAAAAGAATCAAAATAAAAGAAAATCAATATGTGAAAATGCAATACTAAAGAAGTAAATAAAAATGGGAGAATCATACATTTATAATAGAAAACAGAATATGACTTTAGGGAGTTGCATACTGTGTTCCCCTGCAAATGACACACAGGATCATCCCTCTGACATGCCTGTTACATTACCCCCACACACTGCTGCTCGATAATTACAATTTACAGTAGCAACACTATGAGATAACGTCAAATTTTTGAATAGCAAAAAAAGATCACAGTGTTAACCCCAGCAAAACAACTCAGTTGATAAAGGGCTCACAGGTTTTAGTCAGAATATGAGTTATAATAGCCAATTTGTTAAATATATTGCCCCCTACCATAATAAACCTACATTTTTCAGGAGTTCCTAAGCTTGTGCAGAGAATTTCATACAGGCGTAGGAGAACTGAGTAGGAGAAGGTGATACCAGCTAGAAGCTTGTTACTATGCATACGACTGCAGAATCTTTTTTTTTCTTTCTAATGTATGCAACAATTATTCCTAAGCTTCACATTTCTGGCAGCAATGAGTTTAAAAATTGCTTATTTTTAAAATCTCAGCATGAACAGTTTTAGGTGGTGTTATCATAGTAAGGGCAGTTTTCTCAATTTCACTTTCTTTCTTTTTTAAAATGCAGGTGTAAATGAAGTCAGACTACACAAATGAAAACCACTATGTAAATATCTTCACTTTTTCATATGAAAATCAAAAATATCTGATAAAAATGGCTGGGTTGCTGCCAATTTTTTTTCAAAAACCTGACTTATGCCATTCTAAATAAGAAGTCAAATATGCAAGCAGTTTATTTTTGACAGCTTTAGAAATATCTGTTACCCATGGGGATTAATTCTTCTACTCTTCCATGGTCACTGTTACTAGTCAGAAACATCTACATAAAAAAAATTCACACAAGCATTAATTTTGACTTGCACATTGAATCACACAATTCAAAAGGTAATTCAATTATTGTGTGCAATGAAAGACTGGTTTCTAATTATGCAACTGGGTTGAAACCAAATCCTGTAGCCACTGCAGCCATCCAGCTCTGATGTTGCTTACCACTGGCTTACATCACTGAAAGAGTCCCTCTCACTTACAGAATTTATCTAAGATTTAAATTTTCCTACAAAGAATGAATCACAGAAGACTTTTCCCTTCATAGATGAGAAGAATAAATGTATAGCTAAGTATCTCGTGATCTATTAATACAGCTTCTACTTAATTCTTTTTATAGAATATAAATGACATCCTGTAGAAATAATTTCAACTTTTACAGTGGCCACACTGTTACATGTGAGTAAGGAGAACAGCAGGTGTCTCAATACACAACTGTGTGGGGTGCTTGTGTTGAGGGTCACCATGGCGAAAAGTAATGCTGTCAACCCACACATGCTGCAGTCTATCAGCTACAAAGTTCAAAATTTGTTTCAGAGCGTGATACTAAATCCTAAGTCTAGTAGCTTAGTGATAGTATAATAGTGTTAAATGAAAAGCTATAGTCTATGAACCATACTCAAGCATAGCAGTTGTTTGGTTCATGTGTGCTAGGATATCAATGTGCAAGGATATGGAACATTGGATGTGGTTCAAATCACCAAGGATAATACATTTAACATATACATAACAGTATCTCAAAGCACTTCAGTAATTATGGAACTGATATTGACTGCCACTGGTCTACAGTCATTCAGACAGTCTACATTTGTTTTCTTTGGCATGTGAATAACTTCTGTCTTTTTGAGGCCAGTGGGGGCCACAAATTCTGTCAATGAAGTATTAAGATGTTTCAGAAACCACTAACTAACTGGTTCCTACAGGTTTTTAAAATATGCCTTGAAATGTCACTAGGGCCGGATACTTTATTAATGTTGACCTTATTAAAAATCCTCCTTACATTTTTCGAAAAGCAACATTATGCAGGCAATCAGATGGAAGTCAGTTTGTATTGAGAAGAAGGAAGGTATAGAAGCTTTAAACATATCTGAAAGAGAAAATTTGACTGTAATTGGATTAATCTTAAATGTATCATTTGAAAACATCATTTGAGTGCTTGGCATGATATCTGGGCAGAGGATGAGGAAGTACAGGAGAATATACAAAGGAAGAGGATGGCAAAGATGAAAGTGGGATAGTCAAAGAGATGCAGAAAGTAGACATGAGTACAAGGAGATAAGGCGCAAGGTGAAGAGAGAGGTGGCAAAGGCTAAAGAAAAAGTGTATGATGAGTTGTATGAGAGGTTGGACACTAAGGAGGGAGAAAAGGACCTGTACCGAATTGGCTAGACAGAGGGCCCGAGCTGGGAAAGATGTGCAGCAGGTTAGGGTGATAAAGGATAAAGATGGAAACGTACTCACAGGCGAGGAGAGTGTGTTGAACAGATGAAAAGAGTACTTTGAGAGGCTGATGAATGAAGAGAACGAGAGAGAGAAGAGGTTGCATGACGTGGAGATAGTGAATCAGGAAGTGCAACGGATTAGCAAGGAGGAAGTAAAGACAGCTGTGAAGAGGATGAAAGATGGAAGGGCCTTTGGCCCACATGACATACCTATGGAAGCATGGAGGTGTTTAGGAGAGATGGCAGTGGAGTTTTTAACCAGATTGCTTAACAGAATCTTGGAAAGTGAGAGGATGCCTGAGGAGTGGAGAAGAAGAATAAGGGGGATGTGCAGGACTGCAGTAACTACAAGGCGATAAAATTGATGAGCCACAGCATAAAGTAGTTATGGGAAAGAGTAGTGGAAGCTCGGTTAAGAAAGGAGGTGATGATTAGTGAGCAGCAGTATGGTTTCATGCCAAGAAAGAGCACAACAGATGCGTTGTTTGCTCTGAGGATGTTGATGGAGAAGTATAGAGAAGGCCAGAAGGAGTTGCATTGCGTCTTTGTGGACCTGGAGAAAGTATATGACAGGGTGCCTCGGGAGGAGCTTTGGGATTGTATGAAGAAGTCGGAAGTGGCAGAGAAGTATGTAAGAGTTGTACAAGATATGCACGAGGGAAGCGTGACAGTGGTAAGGTCTGCGGTAGAAGTGACGGATGCATTCAAGGTGGAGGTGGGATTACATCAGGGATCGGCACTGAGCCCTTTCTTATTTGCAGTGGTGATGGACAGGTTGACAGACGAGATTAGACAGGAGTCTCCGTGGACTATGATGTTTGCTGATGACATTCTGATCTACAGAGATAGTAGGAAGCAGGTTGAGGAGACCCTGGAGAGGTGGAGATATGTTCTAGAAAGGAGAGGAATGAAGGTCAGTAGGAACAAGACAGAATACATGTGTGTAAATGAGAGGGAGGTCAGTGGAATGGTGAGGGTGCAAGGAGTAGAGTTGGCGAAGGTAGATGAGTTTAAATACTTAGGATCAACAATACAGAGTAATGGGAATTGTAGAAGAAAGGTGAAAAAGAGCATGCAGGCAGGGTGGAATAGGTGGAGAAGAGTGACAGGAGTAATTTGTGACAGGCGGGTATCAGCAAGAGTGAAAGGGAAGGTATACAGGATGGTAGTGAGACCAGCTATGTTATATGGGTTGGAGATGGTGGCACTGACCAGAAAGCACGAGACAGAGCTGGAGGTAGCAGAGTTAAAGATGCTAAGATTTGCACTGGGTGTGACAAAGATGGATAGGATTAGAAATGAGTACATTAGAGGGTCAGCTCAAGTTGGACGGTTGGGAGACAAAGTCAGAGAGGCGAGATTGCGTTGGTTTGGACATGTGCAGAGGAAAGATGCTGAGTATACTGGAAGAAGGATGCTAAGGATACAGCTGCCAGGGAAGAGGAAAAGAGGAAGGCCTAAGAGAAGGTTTATGGATATGGTTAGAGAGGACATGCAGGTGATGGATGTAACAGAATAAGACGTAGAGTACAGAAAGATATGGAAGAAGATGATCCGCTGTGGCAACCCCTAATGGGAGCAGCTGAAAAAAGAAGAAGTATCATTTGAAAACATCTGTAACTCCTGCCACATTATGTGAATCATGACTGCTACTATACTCAGTTTCCAGTTTATCTGGAAGACAGCTTTTTGACATTTAGCAACTTTAATTCACTTCCTGAGCTCATACCTGTATTTCACATATGCTTCCAAATTGCTGATCTGAAATGCATTGCTGTGAGCCTTTAATACATTTCACATTACTTTTGTTTGCTATTAAGAAATATGTACTTGTATATTGTATTCAAAAGAACACAGTTAGCTACACATTTCTTATGACTCAGGTTATGACAGTTACTCATTTGGATCTGACAGTACATCTCTAAGCATGTCCCAGTTTACAGAGACCAAACAACCATGCATTTCTTTTACCTGTTTAGCACAAAACTGAAGCATTTTTCCTTACCAGCTGATCTCACTTCAGTCAGTGTTTGTAAGATGGAAGAGTACTGAGATTTAGTCTGACTGCTAGAGGTGAGAAGGAGCTAGCAAGCAGTAAAGGATCATTTATCAGGATGTAATAATAATTTTAGAATATTACCACTCGCTTCACTAAAAATTAGATGGCTTCATTAAACAAAATTTTGTCTGAATAATAATAATTTGGTAACTGCGCTATTATGAACCCCAAAACTGCTCCACAGCTTGATTAATGAGCAGCACTAGAACTAATGAACATTAACTCCATCAGCTACAATGGGTATAGAAAAGATCACCCCCTTCGAAATATTCCCATTTTCTTTGCTTTACAGCCTTAAATGAAAACACACAAACCAATATTTTTTCCAGCTTTACTTACTCAATGCAATCTATAACATCCAAGTGAAATATATCACAGCTACAGTTCAGAAGAATTTAAAAAATTAAAAAATAATAAATACTGAGATTAATAAAGGATCACCCCCCTCCTAAACAATATTTGTAAACTCATTCAGGTGTAAGTAACCACCATTTCCATTGCAGACCATGGTTATTGGTTTCCACCTGTGATCAATTGTGATCAATTGTAATCAGTGTGATTAGTGAAGCATAAAAACAGCTGTTCCTGGAGCATTCCCTTGCTTGATAGTGAAACTAACAGCAAACAACTGACCATGGGTGGCAAGCCACTTTCAAAAGATCTCAGGGATAGAGTTGTGGATAGACATAAGGCAGGAAAAACCTCAAAGGCTTTATCAATCCCAAGGAGCACAGTAAAGTCCATAATAAAGAAGCAGCAAGTATTTGGTACTACTAGGACCCTCCCTGGAACCGTCCGTCCCTCAAAACTAGATAGAACAGCAGGGAGGAAACTGGTAATTTAGGCTACCAAGAGGCCAATGGCCACTTTGAAGGAGTTACGGGATTTTACGGCAAAGAGTGGTCATTGTGTGCATGTGACAACAATTTCACAAGAACTCCACAATTGTGGCTTGTTCGGGAGGGTCGCAAGGAAAAAGCCACTTCTCAAGAAAGGCCACATTAAGGCTCGTTTGAGCTTTGACAGAATGCACCTTGAAGATTCTGATGCTAAGTAGAAAAAGGCATTATGGTCAGATAAGACCAAAATCGAAGTATTTGGCCTTAATACCAAACGGTACACCTGGCAGAAATCCAATGCAGCTCACCATCCACAACACACCATAGCTACAGTAAAGCATGGAGGTGGCAGCATCCTGTTGTGGGGGTGTTTCCCTGCTGCAGGGCCTGGGGCTCTTGTTAGGGTAGAAGGAAAAATGGATGGGGCAAAATACCATCAAATTCTTGAGGAAAACCTGCTACCCTCTGCCAGAAAGTTGAAGATGGGCAGAATGTTCACCTTTCAACATGATAACAACCCGGAGCACACAGCAAAATTGACCATACAGTGGCTGAATGAGAAAAAAGCCTTACATGGTCTACTCCTGCTAGTGCAACAAAACAGCCAGACATGTATCTTTAGGTTCCCTTTAATGCAGGCATGACTGGCTTCAAAATGAAACCTCATTGGTCATCCCCGGTGTTTCGTAGGTTCTTCCAGCATCCGTAAAAGAGCAATATGACGCGCGTTTCAAGTCACACAGCACTTATCTCTTTAAAATGTCTAGTAACGCTCAGCTTCTGTAATTCGGCTTCACAGTTAAAACTCCACACTTAATTGAATGGAGACATGTTGGTCAACACCAGGAAAGTGTTAGTTTACTTCTGGCTTTAAGCTCTTTTGAGGAATCGTGACCATTAACTCTTAAATTGGACGTCATGTGATGGGAGTCCAAAGCCACACAAGCCCTACATGGTCTACTCCAGCTGGTGCAACGAAACAGCCAGACATGTATCTTAAGGTTCCCTTTAATGCAAGCAGAACGGACTTAAAACTGAAACCAAACTGGTCATCTCCGGTGTTTCAAAGGATCTTCCAGCATCCGTAAAAGAGCAATATAACGTGTGTTTCAAGTCTCACAGCATTTATTAAAAAGACATTCTTAAAAATGTCTAGGAATGCTCAACTTCTGTAATCGGCTTCACAGTTAAAACTCTGCTCTTATTTGAGAGGAGATACAGTATTTTATACCTATAACATATGTTATATAGTCTCTGGGTGGCTGATCAAATTAGCTGTCAACATAAGAAAAGATTTTACTGAAGTAGACTTTAGTCTGAATCCTGTTAGATTATCTTTTAAGAACAAAAATAATGAAGATGAGAAACAGTTGTAAGATAGTGGTACAATGGGAATAGAAGAGACAAATGGTAAAATAAAAGAACTTTAAGAAAACATACCATAGATGTTGTTCCAAGGGTTTAGCTAAGCATGAATTATAGGGCAGCTTTATATTTTGATTGTTTTTATTTGATTGCTTTTCATTTCTCTCAATCCCAGTATTCATTTTGTTGACAGTAATCATAGTGTTAAATAAACAAACCATCCAAGTATTGTAATGTGCTATACTTGATTGATTTTTATATACAGTACATATACAGTGGTGCCTCGGTTTGCAAGCATAATTCGTTCTGGAAACATGCTTGTAATCCAAAGCACTCGTACATCAAAGTGAATTTCCCCATAAGAAATAATGGAAACTCAGATGATTCGTTCTACAACCCAAAAATATTAACATAAAAATGATTAATACAAAATATAAAGTAAAAATATGCAAAACAAATTAACCTGCACTTTACCTTTGAAAAGAATCGTTGTTGGTGTGAGGGAGAAGAGAGAGAGGAGAGGAGGAGGAGGAGGAGGAGGGTTATTGTGTAGGACAACTTTCACTTTAACTAACGGAATTACTGCTGTCTGTTGGGTCACTGGAATCTTTTTCTTTTTTTGCGACTTTAACAGGGAACCTATCCAGTGACAGTTGCTTTTGCCTGAAGAGTCAGTATACTTGGACCCAAAATTTTTAAAAATGCTTTACGCACTGTAAGAATTCTAAACTCTTTTGGGACTCCCACCCACCAGCCAAACCCCCCCACCCCCAACGGGACGACACGCGGAAGAGTGTCCTGAAGCAACCATAGGCTCCCAGCGCTGTAGCAAGTCGCCATAAAAGCAAATCCAAAAAGATCGCGGTCGCTCTATAAGCGCTCGCTGTCAATGGGTGATGCAAGGAACATTATAAATGCAAGAGAACAGTATTACTTGGCCACTAACCTGGTCACAGCCCTGCTGGATTGCTGTGTCTGTGTATAGGAGAGGGGTAGATCCCGCTACAATAAATAACTGTGCTGTTCCTGTTTCAAGCTGAATAAAGCTGTTTTTGCTAAAGTACTGAGACTCAGCCTCGTGTTTTGGGGTGCATGACAGGGACTCACATGTTACAGCTCACACACGTAGTCACAATGCTATAGTAAACATTATACACTCATACGGATATTGACTATATGAGTGAGGCACGCCGACTGAGACCGAGCATGGGAGACGATTGCCCACAATCCCACGGCGAGAGAGAGAAGAACCATCGGCTCAGTTGTGATCACGTGATGCTCAGCCGACAAAGCGTATACGGACTACTCATATTGCAAGACTTCGCTCATTTATCAAGTTAAAATTTATTTAAAAATTTAGCTCATCTTGCAAAAGTTACTCACAATCCAGAGTTTTACTGTATTTTAGTCTTAAGACGTTAGAAAGCAACTTGTAGTCTTTGACAACCTATTTAGCCCATTAGTTTTCAATGCACTGTACGAATGCAAAAAAACAGTAAGATCAGAACAATCATATTTATGCACTGTTCTACAAATATAAATAGTTAAAAGTTTCCATAAATTTACAATTATCTCAGAAACAGTTTTTCTAGTTTTCTGTAAAATTGGTGCTTTCCTTTATGCTGTGACCATTATTAGGGACACTGAAGCAGACAAACGAGACTGTGGAATTATCAAGATGGAATGAGTTAACGGGTTAAAAATTATGAAATGGCCTTTAAGTCCATTCAGAAATTATAATTTTAAAAATAGGGTTGTTTCAGACTTAATGTAACAACTGCAAATTGGTTCATGGCATGCAATAACCTTAATCCAAACAATGAAACATGTCAGCACTGCCCCGAGAGTCTATGTCCAAAAGTGTAATGATAAATGGTCATTCTGGGTGACGGCAGTCAGAAAAAAAAGTGCCATGGCTTTTGCTTATAGACTGCCTGCCCATGTATGATGTCTTTGTCTACAAAGATACTGTATGTATATCTTAAGAAGCAACATTTTGAAAAGTCAATTTATTTCATATTCCATAGAAATAGAGGAAAATATCAGTGTTAATGCAACACTGCTGCACTAAAGGAATTCTGCAATTACCACACATATATCATACATTGAACTGGACAGGGTACCAGTCCATTGCAGGGCCCACTAACACACACAACTGTATTTATAATCAAACAAAGCCACCTTTAACAATCTAATTAATTTAACCAGCATGCCTTGGGGATGTGGAAGGAAAACCAGAGGACCTTGAGGAAAACCCATTCAGACACAAGAACAATAACCGAATAAGGGTTTCAAACGAAAGTCACTGAATCCATGAAGGGGACTGTGCTACCCAACAAGCCACTGTCCTGATCCATTTATGCTATAATAAATTCAAAATAAAGCACAAAACATCTAAAAAAAAATAGAAGCATGTTCACAGTATTCAACTTTCAGCTTTCCTTGTTGGATTCCAGTTAAACTTAGGACTGAAACCAAAAATCATTTCATCATCTATTAATTTAATTCCACTTATCCTGATGAGGGACATGCCTGCAACTGCTGAGCTAGGATGATCAGAACATTATATTCTCAATTAATTTCTTCCAACACTCCCTAGGATTTTCCAGACATTCCTTGGCCAATTGAGAGATATAATCTCTCCAATGTGTCCAGGGTCTTCTCCTAGTGGTCTGCACCTTGTGCATCTCCCCTGGGTAGAGCCAATTATATACACAAACCACCTCAAATGATTCTTCTTGACCCAGAAAAGCCACTGGTACAAGTGTAGTAGTTTTAACTTGACAAGATTAATGGTCAGATTTCATTTATTGACATAATTCTGAAAAAATCTACACTTTTTTTTTATTGTGTCATGGACATCTGTAATCAAAGGACTAATTAATTAGCACATCTGTATGCATTTTAAAGGAGTTAATATTTAAATAAGGGACTGAAAAAAGACCATCACAAAGTCAAAACAGTGACTGCACCTTTCTCATACTACTCTCAAACATAATTATAAATTTATAAAAGTCAAAGGAAGTGCAGGCAAAATAAAATGACTCAGAATCATAACATAACCCCTTCTCCCACTACCAGATTTCAGGATGTCAGCATACAGATGGCAAGTTTATGTGTTAGACCAAATGGCTTTAAATGAATAAAAGAAAGAAACATTTTTTGGTTTTGTGACTTAATTTTTTAAGTGTAAGTAGAAATATTAATATAAAGGGAAAATACAAGGTATTCATTTCTAGCCACCTTTCCTGCCAAAGACAGATAATAGAAAAAAAATGTAAAGTACCTGATTTTTAAATATTTGATATGTTTGGCCTCATGTGTACCTTCAGTGCCTTTCCTCAGCATTCTTGTGTGACAGAACCTCAGTTGACCAGGGCTCCCTTTCTTGATTGCATTCCTGTAAAGACTATTTCTCATACTCTATCATTTGCAGGCACCTTGCTCACCTCCTGTCCGCTTTTTCACATTCCTTCTTTGACGGTGAATCTTAGTGAACCTCCAAAGCCTTTGCTCCTAACATGTTTTTGAGCCTTCCTTTACCAGCACTTTCTCTTTGGAAAGTGCCACCAAAGCCAACCTGAACAAACAGATTGCTCGGAGGAACTGGACACACACACCAAAGGAGTGTCTTATGTGGCATATAGTGTCTATATCCTTAATAAATATCTGAATTTGATTTTACATCACTAAATCAGGACAAAAGCTTTTATTTGATTTCTTTAAAATCAGAATATTTGGAAACAGAACAGTTGTTAATGCTCAGAAATTGGCCTGAAGCATCTAAGGTGTGTATTTTTCATTCAAAGCAACTTAAGTCTTAATCTGCTATACAAGGTATAAACTGTTTACAACAAAAGCAACTTGTTAAAGACTTAAAATGCTACTGAATAACAATACAAAAATAAAACTGGACGAATCAAGATGATGTTGTAAGGTAGTGAGCTTGAGCACAATTGCCCAGGTCAATCACTTAATGCCATCAACAGCAGGCATAATCCACTGCTGTCACATATTTGTTAACATTCTTGTTTTTTAACAACAATTGTGCTATTGCTATTTGTATTTATTTTTTCCTGGGATAAATTAAATTCTTCGTTTTTGTTGGTTGTTTATATTTATGACAAAAAGGCCAACTTTCACTGCAACCTTGACTTGATTAGGTACAAATCACTGCCCAAACACTGTATGTACTGAATTTGTTTATTTGGCTTTAGACAAAAAATGAGTCTTTGTAAGAGTGAATACATTATGTGATGACTACTGTGTTAAAACTGCAGCTCAGACATTTTTGTGCAGTCTTTCATTTCGTCCCATAACTTGAGTAAGTTTTATCAAGTTTACAACGATCACACAGGAACATGGAGATGGTGATGGAAGAATCTGCATCAAGTCATGTTAAACACATGACATTGAATACAACAAAAATGTCCCACCAACATCACCTATAAAAAATATAATAAAAAATATGTTGCTTGTTACCTAGTGTATATGTGAATGTTTTCACTTGTGCATTCATGCTGGTCTGACACTAGTTCAATTACCGGTAAATCAATATCTCCATTTAAAAAAATGAAGCATAACAAAAAAAAGACTAAAGTGTTTAATCTGATAATACAGAAAGCAGCTGCAAATTATTACTGGCAGTTATTTCTGATAGGTACGGCAAAAAAGTTTTAAAAATTAAATCTATACTGGGTTTTACTAACAGTGTTATATAAATATGTTAGCTAATTTTTGTGATAAAAAATATCTTTAAGTTTATGTCAGCTTGGGACTAATTTGTTGTTTGTTATCAACCACATTGTGCTGACTACTTGCATGAGTGACAACACACAATTTTACATTTTTTAGCAATCAGCAAATGAACCACTGCCATGTCTATCTGAAGGAGCATATCAAAATGAACTGAACTTAAAAGTTTACCATACCTGATTATAGAAAAATGCTGTGGAAGCTGGCCCGGACACAGACAGGTGAGGTGGACACCGAAGGTTCAACAACCAACACACGTTTATTCCTATTTGTCATATTTACAGTGCACACAAACCAGTGCCCCCGGGCACCAATCACCCTCAAGTCCTGGCCTCTCAAAATGCCTTTACTCTTCTCTGCGACTGCCTCCACTCCTCTCCTCCAAGCTCCGTCCTCTTCCACCCGATTCCAGCCATCAAATGGAGGGAGGCGGCCCCTTTTATCCTCACCTGGACATGCTCCAGGTGCCTCCCAATGAGCTTCTGCTTGCGCTCCCTGGTGTGGCGGAAGTGCCAGCTGTGCACCCGGAAGCACTCCGGGTGTCCCTGGTCTTCGTCCCCCCAGCACTTCTGGGTGTGGCAGAAGTGCTGAGGGCCAGGGCTCTCCAGGCATTTAGGCGCCCCCTGGAGGTGACCACGGGCCCCTATAGGGTTGAGCTTCCATGCTTCTTTCCCGTGGTCCCCATAGCCACCAGGGTGGTTGCCCGCTCATGGTCCAGAGGAGGATTAATCCCTCCTTTGGTCCTTCTGGCGTTTCCCGGCTAGGTACCACCCCCAGCCGCTCGCCACAATGCATTCTAAGAAATAAGCTCTCAAAGCCAAATAAATAAATAAATTCTACAATAGTAACATTTCTGCAAACAAATACAGAAATACAAAAGGGAAAATACAGTCACTGATCAAATTATTAATACTGGGTAGGACATTATTATGCTCTGAGAACAGCCTCAATTCTTTGAGGCATGAATTCCACAAGATGATAGAAACATTCCTTTGAGATTCTGGTCCATGCTGACATGATTGCATTATACAGTTTCTACAGGTTTATCAGCTGCAAATTTATGCTGTGATTCTCCCATTCTATCACATCCCAAAGGTTTTCGACTGCATTCAGATCCAGTGATGGGAAGGCCATTGAAAAACACTGAAATCATTGTCATGTTCATGACAGCAGTTTAAGACCACTTTCCTATATAACATGGTGCAATAACATCATGTTAATATTATCATGTTGTATCATGTTAACACAACGCTGGTTTGGTGCATTGATTCAAGCTGATTGATCCAAATTCTGACACTACCATCTTTGTACCTCAGCAGAAATCAAGATTCATCAGACCAGGATACATTTTTCCAGTTTCCAGCTGTCCAGTTTTGATGAGCCTGCAATCACTGCAGTCTCAGCCTTCTCTTTTTGGCTGACATGAGGGCTGACATTTGCCTCAAGGTTTGAAGTGTTGTGAATTCTGAGAGGCTTTTCTGCTCACCACAGCTGTTCAGCATGGTCATCTGAGTTACTGTAGTCTGTCACTTTGAACCAGTCTGGCCATTCTCCTCACCTCTCTTATCAACAAATCGTTTCTGTCTATAGAACTGCCACTAACAAGACGTTTCTTTGTTTTTTTACCCCATTTTCAGAAAACTCTAGAAACTGTTGTGGTGTGAAAATTAAATTAGTTACAGAAATACTCAAACTATCCTGTCTGGCACCATGTGTCACCAAATGACACTGTCAAAATCAATGAGATCATATTTTTTTCGCCATTTTGGTGTCTGACATGAACATTAACTGAAACTTCTGACCTCTAACTGCACGATTTTATGTGCTGTACTGCACTGCTGCCACATGGTTGGCTGATTAAATAACATCATGGGTAAGCAGGTATATAGGTGTTCCTAATAATTTTTTCAGTAAGTGTAGCTGAGTCATATGGATTTTAGTGATGATCTACTGAAGAACTTCACATCATCAACTAAAAACATGCTACATAAAAGTCCTAAATCCACTACTCCGCTTGTTTCTTCATTAGCCATCTACTTTGCTTAAACTACTTAAACTACTGTGGCAACTTACCGAGTCCCACAGGACCACAAACTTAATTATTTTCTCAGCTTATCAAAAATATTGATATAGCTTGGATGCAAGTATATTTTCATTTACTCATACTCCCCTTTTACTTGCTGCTTCCTCTTAATATGATAGGAACAAAAGAAAAGCTGTACCCAAATGAATAAACTTTGTTATTTACATTGGGAGCAAAACTTAACCTGAAACTTAGGACTTTACCAAAATGCCTTGCTCTCCTAAAGGTTCAAACACACAAATAGAAACAGTGGCTTCCTGCACATACAGAAGACTCTCATTTATCTCATAAAAAAAACTTAGAATGCTGACCAGTTTGGTCAAAGAACAAAACAATGGTTAATACTATTCTTTGGCCTGTCAACTGGTATACCACTAATTTAAAATCTGTATGTACCATTATAGATGCTTTTAGCAGTGACACATTGGCATAGGACTACTGTCCAACGGTTCCTAAATCCCAAAGTTTTAGTCTTGGCTCAGCCACTGTCTTTGTGGAGTTTGCATGTTCTCCCCATGACATAGCAGAGTTTTTTTCCTCCCATGAATTCCAGGTTAGTTTGACTGGTAACTTAAACTGGCCCTGTATGAGTGATTGTAGGTTTGGAAAATGTGTGTTCTCTGGGCTTGATTAGTGCCCTAACCAGGAACTATGGCTTCCTCATGTCTGATACTGCCAAGATTTGTTCCAGCCCATACCTCTGTCTATTTGTTCAGTCTGGAAATTATATGAATGAATATTCTTTGTTCACATTACTATAGACTGAACAAGACCTGAAAACTCAAAACTTATTTCTATTATTGTAGTCTTTAACAGAATGCATCTAAAATTAAATTTACAGTCCAATTTTTTAAAGGAACCAAAGACATATGAAGTTCAAATTGTCCAACCTTTTATAGTTACTGGTAATGTTTCAAATATGATTCCTTAATGATAACGGAGCTCCATGGTTTGATTTTACACACTAAATGAAGCAAATAAAATTAATGCAAGGCTACATTTTCTCCTGAAATCTGCCCTCAGGATGTAATTAAAACTATCAATCAGCTATTCAATGCTTTCTAACAGCTCATAATTTGAACTCCATTCATCACTCTTTTGTTATAAACATGGTGAACATTTTCATTTTTAACTTGTCAGCTAAAATTAAAATTTAATGTGAGGTGTATAAATATAAAAACTCATTCATGCATATGTGCATGCAGGGTCTCCAAACAAGTATTATTCCCTGATTTGTAATATTAATTTTTCATATACACTCACAAAAACAGTTATAGTATGTGAGTGATTAATAATAAAAAATGCAATTAATCATATATAATAAAAAGCAATTGAGCTGTTTCTGTAAAAACACATGGCTAGCCATAACATTTAATGCTTGTTTTAAATTTGCTAAACCCAGCAAACCCACCTCCATAAAAAAAAAAAACAGAACAAAGACACCTCCTACATGCTGAAGATCAGGTTAAGCCCATTAACAGAGACCAATCACAACAAGAGCGTGCACTGCAATTCTCTGCAGTGAGGCACTGAAGCAAGTCAAGCTGTCATTCTGCAAAAGCTGCCCCACAGCCTATGTGTAAAACACTTTTTGCTTCAGGACGTCTGGTTCCAAATGCTGTCTCCGGAGACTTGATGGCTTCAACATGTTAAATTACTTTCATTCCACATTTTTTAGACATGTATTGATTCTATGCTTGTGGGAGTGAAGCAGCCTCAGCAACATCAGCCTACGTAGTAACAGTTCTGATAATTTTTTTCTCAACAGCAAGCTTTGTGAGGTAGCAGAAAGCCAACAATAAGCAGGTGTTCTACAATCTCTGATTTTGAAGAAATCATTTGATCTTTTTCAATTCAGAATGCTGGAGGAAGGATAATATAATACACTAAGCTCTGCAAAAAAAAATCTTAATTGGACATCATTAACAGCGCAGTATGGTGCTTTTACAGATCCTTTTGTTTGAAAGGTAAGAATTGATTCTTTTGTGCTATAGTAAGAAAACATGACAGCTCTGTTTATTAAAGTGCTAAAGGAAAACATGCAAGGTCATATTTGTAATAATCACTAGAAATTATAAAATGTAAAAAAACTGCTAGGAATGAATTACTTGCTGATATTGAAATCTATAAAAACTGTTTCTATATTATATGGTACCCAGTGACTACATATTATTCTTGTAACATTCACTTAAAATCTGAAAATGACTGAAATACTTTCATTTACAACAAAACAAAGCAAGTAATAGCATATTTTCTATGTAATCACTTAAATTCAAGTTTTATTTCAATGTACCTTTGTTTAACATTTTAAAGACCAGCACTTCAAATTTTATATTATGAAAAATGCAAACTGTATTTACACGTGTTGTTAACCTTTCCTAGGAACCTTGACTATTTTCTGTATTTAGCATTGGTACAAAAATAGTTCAGGAGGTTACTAAAAAGATGTCTGTTGCTTTTTGAGAAATCTGGTTTGAAATGGTGAAAGTAACTACAACCAGCTTATTATATTCATCAGCATCAAAAAGTTGCAAAGTTACAGTCAAAAATCAGAAACCTACAAAGGCTAATAAGACATAAGGTTCTAAAATACACAACAAGAAACTGTACATATTTATAAAAATAAAATTAACCAGTTTCTATTGGAAGTGTAAAAAGACAAAGCCATTCAAAGCTATATAATGTAGACTGCACTGGAAAGAAACTACATACAAAGTAAATTAATGATGGCTTAAGCGCATGTCCACAGTTTTTCTTTTTTAATCCATATTACCATAGAACTTCTTATCTAACATTTTAAAAACAAATTAGGCATAGAAAAATATGCACATATCCATCTTTCTAATTTAGATGCATAATGGCTCAATACTGAAATGTTATTTTACATTTTTATTGCACTGTAAATTTAGCAAGGTACCTATTGGAAACTGTTGCAGAATAAAATGCATCCATTTCTTCAATTTTGTTTGATTTCAGGAAAAGAAAGATGAAGACGCACAGTACTAATCAAGACCTTGATTGTGGATTATGATCCTGCTGGCTCCAGATTGTCCACTGATTCTCTTTCAAATAATTACTGTGCAAATTAAACTGCCAGTCAGATCAGAACTCAAAGCTAATGGGAAAGCTGCCATTTTCACTTGATTACTAAAAAAATACACAAAAAATAGAACATCTCATCAATATTTCTGGTGTTACCAGTAAAGTGTTCAAAAAATAAAAATATTGACCTTTCCAGATCAATACTAATGCTTGACTAACCTGGGCTTTTTACATTAAAGAGACAAAAAAGACAAAACCAAAGGCCTTGGAAGAGGGCTCAGGCTTAATAAAATGCTCTTTTTACTTGTGGATATATTTTTTTGGCAAACAAAAATATGTTTTGACTTTTCTCCCACTTTACCGAATATTGTAATTTCAGGTACCAACCTAAGGATGCATCAAAGCAGTGTCTTTTATACAAAACAAATGCTACTATACTAAAGAAAACCATGTGAATGCAACGTATTGTTTTTTCCCTCTCATTTGTTTGTACAACTGTGCAACAGACAAGATACTGACCCTGACTTATACTCCAAGTGGCAAGGATATCTGATACAGATCAGAGTCTGTCTTTTTCCTCCACTTCATGGCTTGCTCAAGAATCATACATATATGTTCAACTTGCACATCTTTTCAGGGATGTCAGTTTTTATAATCAAGAGTAAACAGTGGAAAAATGAGTGCCCAGAGGGTGCACAGCAAAGCAGAATCAGTGAACTGAACTGACAAAACAAAATGATCAGGTTTAATGACATCCTGTGCAAACAGAGACAAATCTCATTTATGGCATTTCCAACCTCCTGAGACTTTCAGAGAACTCTGGGAACAGGTAAGTTACACAGCGTTCATACATTTATTTTTTTCCAGCTCTAGGTGAGCAAGGTATTGGGATTGCTTTCTTCTGAAAAAATAGCTTTATTCTGACAACTTTTTTTTCTGTAAATAGACTCCCTAGACATACATACTATATGACCCTTTCTTGCAGTCATTCAAGATACTCTGCATAAATAAATCTGGCACCCATTAGTTTTCTATTTTCACACAGGATTGTATTCTGGCTGAAGAAAATATAGTATATAATACAGATGTCATTAACGTTTTAACTTTCCATAAAAAAAAAAAAAGCAGCATCACTTAATTATATAATTATTCTTAAAATGGTAGTATAACAGGAAGAACTTCCTACATCTGGAATGTACGGTACAAGTAGCAAATCATCATCTTTACTTTAAACTAAATATAAAGCATTCAAACAAATACAGTATATTAAAACCAACAAATTTAAATAAATTGAAATATGGAAATCGATCTTTTCTAAAACTGTTCACAAAGGAAAACAACATTCCATGATAAAATTAGTTAATGACAGCTATTAAAACTTTTTTTCTATAAATATGATTATTTTTAAATAACCTAAGCAAGAAATTCAAATTGGCAAAACCATTAAGGTGAAAAACAGACTTAAAAAGCTTCCCTAAACTGAAATTTGTTAAATGCAAAATAATAATAATAATTAATAAATTACTATTTTGTTGGCATATGTTTGTGAGAAAGGCAGATTGTTTTTCTCATCATTTAAAACAGATTTTGAATCTTTCAGAAAACTAGGGATATGTTAATGTAATAATTCTAAATATATTATTTCAACATGATTTTAAATACAATAATAAATGATAAATATGCATGGACTTATTAAAAATAAACAAGCACTTTAATCACTGGAGCTGATCTAAGCATTATAACCCTGTTTATGAAAAATATGAACTAATTCTCTTTTAAATAATGGTATGTTTCACAGGGTGTCATGTCAAGCTCAGAGAAACTAACATGTTCAAGATGCTCCTTCCAAGTAAACAGTGCAGGAACCTGTTGCCGAGTACAGGGGTGCAAAAAAGAAATAACTAATACACAGAGTAACATAACGTAAAAAAATACAAAAATACAAAAAAACTTTATTGTTTGTTTATGGAAATAAATCATGAGAAACCATGCACACATTAAAAGGATTAAGCAAACTAAAACAAGAATGCTATAACAACTTAGGACTACTTTTTCACAGCATAATTCCAAATATAAGGCTTAATTTAAATTTTTGTTCCAAAGCTACAAAAAGGTAAATCTAATTAAGTTTATCAAAAATCTCTCAAAAACAAAGCTAACTTAATGAAGTGTAGTTTCTTGCTCAGAAAATAATATAAATTATATCTTGCATTTTGAACTTGCATATTTTGATACAAGAGCCTATCCATTAACATTGGACAGAAGGCTGGAACTAACTCAAGACATAGCATCAATCCTCTGCAGGACACCCAAGCCACATAGCCCTGGTTCACCTATTCCAGGGCAATTTAGGATGAACACAGAGGTGGAAATTAAGATGGCACATGTCTTGAGGATGTATGAGTAAATTACAATATGCAAAGGATTCCTAAATGGACAAGGCAAAACATGCAAAACCCACCCAAACAGTGACTGAGCAGGTAGCAGTGTAATTAAACAGATTTATTTAAATTAAAACAAATAAAAATAACTACTGGTGGGGCAGTCTAACTCTGTTAATTCACATTTCAAATGCAAGCCCATTACAATACTGTCTAGGGGGCAAATCAACAGCTTAAAAAATCCTGGGTGCTTCTTTTTGAATCTATATTTAAATTAAAAAAACAGAGCTTGTACAAAAAATATTAAAGTTTCTAAAATATGGGGAATGGCTTAGTGGGGTAGGTGGGAGGAAAAGTACATAAAACAATCTATCAATTACATCTGATCAAAATGACAATAACATTGCAGAAAATGATACTATACCCTATAACAATCCTATTCTGCTGAGTAATAACCAACTTGGAAAGGAAAGAAATGGACCACAGATAAAATCTGCCTGCCATAAATGAAAAGAGTGCTCAAAATGTTAACACTAATTTCCAAATAAACAAATTTTATTTTTAGATCCATCTTCATACAGTGAATCTACATAAAATTAAAAAAAAGATTTACCCCAACAAAAAGGCACATGGAATACCCTACACAAGTACAGGCAAATTTCATCAAAATGACTGACAAAAAATAAGGCGGCAAATGCTTTTTAGCAGAGATTGCTACAGTAAAATTCAATTTTCTTTTTACTTTATATATTTGGTTAAGAAAGGAGTCAGATTAAAATGTGATTAAGATAAATATAATGATAAACAGCACAAATGTTCTTAATCCTGGAGAGAGAATAAGAAAATTGCTGTCTATTTATTTCATATGAAATAGATATACACATAGTAACTTCAATATAATACAGACATTATCCACATGTTAAAAAGAGTGAAATAACTGAATTTTTTTTCTTCTTTTGGAAAAACTGTCTCAACATCTCCGACTAAAGCCTTGAGCATATATTTTGTAAATCTGACCCTATTTTATATATATTTCTATTAACTTAAAATGCTTATTTACAGGATAATGCATTCCCCCCGAGTGCTGGAAGTCATCATGCAGTCGGAATACAACGTTACTGTACAAGACAACATTGAGTCCATCAGCAGAAACATGAATCAGGCTCTGCCATACCCACTCAGCTTTCAAGTTTCACTCACAGGCTTCCTCATGCTGGAAATTGTTTTGGGCCTCAGCAGCAACCTGACTGTGCTTGTCCTTTACTGCATGAAGTCAAACCTGATCAACTCTGTTAGCAATATAGTCACCATGAACTTGCACGTGCTTGATGTCATCATCTGCATAGGCTGTATTCCTCTAACCATTGTTATTACTCTGCTTTCCCTAGAAAGCAACACTGCACTGATCTGTTGCTTTCATGAAGCTTGTGTGTCCTTTGCAAGTGTAGCAACAGCTGTGAATGTCCTTGCCATTACTCTAGACAGATATGACATTTCAGTGAAGCCTGCAAATCGTATTCTGACAATGGGAAGAGCAATGATACTTCTTACACTTGTTTGGATTGTGTCCTTCTTCAGTTTTCTCATTCCTTTCATAGAAGTCAGCTTTTTTAATATTCAGGCAGAAAACACAGATCAGAATGCCACCATTTCAAGCACTGATATCAACCAGTATTACACTGAATTAGGTCTGTACTATCATCTTCACGCACAAATCCCTATTTTCTTCTTTACAGTTATAGTCATGTTAATAACATATACCAAAATACTGCAAGCTTTAAACATAAGGATTGGCACCAGGTTCTCAACAGTACAGAAGAAGAAAGCACGGAAAAAAAAGACTATTTCCATGTCCACACAGCAGGAGACCACAGATGTCCAACAAAACAGTGAAGGAAGGAATGTAACGTTTGGAGTACGAACTTCAGTTTCTGTGATAATTGCACTTAGAAGGGCAGTCAAACGTCACCGGGAACGTCGTGAGAGACAAAAGAGGGTCTTTCGCATGTCACTGTTAATAATCTCCACGTTTCTTCTTTGTTGGACACCTATTACAGTTTTAAACTCTGTCATCTTATGTATTGGACCAAGTGATCTACTGGTGCGATTAAGACTTGGGTTTCTTGTTATGGCCTACGGCACAACAATATTCCACCCCTTATTGTATGCATTTACAAGACAGAAATTTCAAAAGGTCCTAAAAAGCAAAATGAAAAAGAGAGTAGTATCAATTGTGGAGGCAGACCCACTTCCTAATAATGCCATTATTCATAACTCCTGGATTGACCCAAAAAGGAACAAAAATGTGATATTTGAGGAAAATGAAGTTCACCAAAAATGTCTAGCAGAAGATGGGGAATAGAAGAAGGATTTCAACAACAAAATTCTTAAAGTAAAATTGAAGTTATGAATATAAAATCCTTAAGCTGACTGTATGACAAAATAGGATTTCACAAATACTGTAACATCTACAGTTAATATAAAAAGATTTATTTATTTCTATTTATTGTGAAAAATAAGATATTTAAGTATTAGACCTTTACAGGAGTATCTGTAAAAATGCATGACTTTTTATAAAGATGAAGTATATAATGTATATAGAAGTACTATAAATATGTGTAAATATATATTTATTACATATATACAAACACAATCTATATAATGTATGTCAAGTGTTTTTATACAAAAATATTTCAGTAAAAGGATTTTATTGAACTAATAAATTCTAGCCAATGTTTTCTAAAATATGATTTCTCAGGAAATAATATATTACAAAAGTGAGACACCTACAGTATGAGTTGAAAAGGTTTAAAAAAATTAATTTTGTGAATTTCAACATTGCACTAAATTATATGATATTAAGCTTTCTTTCCATTTTTCCCCAAAGATTTTAACCTAAAAAGTGTTGTCATAAATAGTACTCCATTAAAACATAGCATCAACTGTTTTGTCATCTAAATAAATTAAACCCACTTTTATGTCACTCTCTATTTCAAAAATATTAATTAGTGTCAATACTATTGTAAATTAAAACAAAAAGTAAAAATTAATATCTATGGTAAAACATTTATTTATCCATCCACCCAATTTTCTGATGCAGTTTTCTTAATTAAAGGATTACAAGGTGCTAGAACCTACTCGGACCTATTGAACATGATGTCTGTCCATTGAGGTGCACATTCATATATACTCACCCATTCATGTAGGCTTATTTTAAGGGTAGGCAAGTAACTTAGCTCTGCAATATGGTAGAAAAATGGAAACATTTCGATAAAAATTATAAACACTGTGGCAAAACTATTAAAACACACGGGTAAGCCAGAATCAGGGTATGCCGGAATCAAACCCTGGTCCCTTGAAACTGTGAACCACCACTGCAAAGTAAAATGTCCCCATTCCACTCTCTAAATAATTCCTTAATTTATAATTTTAGACAAATTACAGTTTTTTTTTTTTTGTTTTAGCGTTATGGCACCAGATAAATCTGGCATTTGCTTCAGCCAACTAAATATTGTTACTTAAACATTATTAGAACTTTGTTCTACAGGCATGTCTGCACAGAGGGCCTCTCTTCACATACACTGGTCTTGTGCGTTTCTCACAGGGCTTCCACGTAAATCCAATGTCTAAAGATACACAGTGCAAATAAATTGACTAAAGTTGCAAAACTGTCCCAGACTCTGTGCCTTCTAATGGACATGTGCTGGTTTGATGTGTAGTGGGTGCGGCAACGCACTGTACCAGTGCATGCTCCCCAATTTGACTTGAACTTGATTTTAAGATACAATTGTTACACATCACTAGCATCATCTGAATCTCAAAAGGAAGAAATCTGGATGGAAGACTTATTATGAAGATCACTTTTAAATAAATTTGTATGGAAAAATGGATAAACGTGTTCTCCATTTGAACTTGTACTAGACAAAAAAACACAGAAAATTGATTTTATGAAAAATCACATAGCATTTTAAACTATCTGTAATTTACTGATTCATACCGTATAATGGTAAAAAAAAAAAGATAAATGTGCATATGTTAAAGTAAGTAGAATCTTAACTTGTATTCAGTAGAAAAAGAAGGCACATTTTTATAGATGAAAAACCAACAATTATTAAACTTTGGGTCTTATACATTAAAAACAAGAAAACTGTCTACTGTTCAGATGTCACATAATCATAATCATTAAACTATTGGAAACCTAGACTTGAATGTGATCTGACAACACATGAAGAAACTACCAGCTACTTTATTGTCTTGTTAGGATGCTTGTGGTGTTGGGGACTTGGGGCTAAAATATTTTAAGGAAAAGTAATTCTAGTATGCACATTGCTTTCATATAAAGATTTGTTGTTACAGAAACAAATACCAAAAGCAAAATAATAAAAAAAGGAAGAAACATCTATTTACAGTGAAGGGAGGTTAATGAATGACTACTTTAAAAAATCAGTTCTTTTAATTATAGAGCTGTAGTATTGCTCCTGTAGAGGATTTTGTTTACTTCTGAATTTTCTAAGGTATTTTAATTATTTAAATAATTTAATTTTATAAATGAAGTGTAAAGTTCACACACCCTTTTTCAATGTTATGCTTTTACATATCGGACCGCAATTAAGCAAATACCCAAGCCCTCATCTACTCCTAATATTAGATAACTCTATTTAATCTTAGATATGAAACAAAACATAAAAGATTTTATTTTACTTTTTTTCACAAAAACAAAAAACATGTTCAACAGCTATAATCTGTCATAACCACTTTTCAAATGATTTTATCTGAATTGAAGTCAGAGGGAATTTGTTTATCCAGTGCTGTCTTAGTGTTTCAAAACACCACATCAACACGATAGAAAAACATTACTTCTTTTTCATTCAACCATTCAGTCACAGATGTTCTGCTGTGGTTGTTGCATGAACCAATTTTGAGCAAGCCATATTTTTCACTACAATCCTCATTTATAAAGTGGTGTACTTGATGGATACAACAAATGTGAGGATAATGTAACTAACTGCAAAACCATCCCAAATTATCTACCTTTCTTCCACTATCCTTGGTAGCTGCTACAAGGTTCTTGTGTCAATATGCTATATTTGATTTTGAACAAAGACCAGGGGAGTTCATTTGATTGAGTCTTATCTTTCCAAAGGACATTGCTCAAGACATTTCGTAGCTCATTCAACTGCAATATGTTCTTTCTGGAAAGAAGAGGCTTTCCCATACCTACACCTCCATGAATGTCACATTATTTTCAGTCTTTATCTGAAATATGACATTTGAACTACAACACTCACCACATTGACAGTGACCTCAATGCTTATATGCAGCATTAGTTCACTGCAATTTCTCTGTGCATCTATGGTCTGATCTTTTAAATCATTTGTAAAATCACTGTAAATTAAACACTGTCACTTACAGATGGCTAGGAAAGATCCTAAAGGATTTTTTAGGGCTGACACTGATCGCCGATATCTGAATTGTCAGAGTCCAATATTTTTTTTTTCATCTCATTAAATACCTTTTTACACTAAGTACACACATTACCAGATGCAGAAAAACCTTATTTTCTATGTTAAAGTGTTAAATTTGGTATTTTTATAATTATACTATACACTACATGTATTACCTGTTCATTTATTAACAAAATGAAATTCAGTAGGTTTATTGTTCAGTGACCATAAAAATAGTAACTAAATAAAATTTCCTTAAAATACATATTTTAATTAATATAATTTGCACAGAAAATATTCATTCATAATACATATGGCACCTGCGGTGGGCTGGCACCCTGCCTGGGATTTGTTCCTGCCTTGCACCCTGTGCTGGCTGGGATTGGGATTGACCCTGTGTTAGGATATAGCAAGATGGAAAATGACTGACTGACACATAGTACAAAGCAAAATAAAATGTTTCTCTTAATTACAACTGGTCATATTGTTTAATTTCTTCTATAATGTGCTTATCTGAAACAAAGCTTAATTTAAAAAAGTAGTTTTCACCATTTGTCTAACAAAAAATATATATATTCTTATACTGTAATTAAATGTTAGTTAAACATTTCTTAAATGTAAATATATATGCACTTATAAGTTTCATTTATTTCTAATCATTAATTGCACTACAGCTTTTTTTGCTGTTAAAATATACATTTACTATATTTAAGCAGGTGTTTTTTTCAGTGAACCAGCTAGACATTTCTAATTTTTGAGGTGTCATTAATTATGCAGTACTTGTTAATTGCCAAAACTTATACTGTATGACATGCACAAACAAATAATTAACAGTATAACACTTTTAAAAAGCCACAAACATCTCAAATGTTCATAAGATGTTAGCCTTGTATCTTCTTGATAAACTTGCAAAAAAGTTTACAAGTAAATTAGACACATTTTACTGTTAAGCTAACAAGCCAACTGTTTACAAAGCAGCAATTTCAAATTATTCTTTATCTCTTTGTTTTCTATTGAAAAAGTGGGCTGCTGTACTAAATACAGTATAAGCTTGCTCACTGTGCAAAGTCATGCATGCAGTATCTGTTTTAATTAAAGGACTAAATGTAAGGGTCTGAATTCATTAATGTAGTTTCTCTTGTCATTTGCCTAAATGCACAGAATGACTCCTCTGAATACTTTTTCTCAGTTTATTACTCCACTTTCTTTAATGTAACATTATAATCTTCTGTCTCTCTGGTATAGTATGCTTTGACGCTTTCTGATCATAGGAGTTCACAGAAAAAAGACCCCTGCCAGAAAGAGCACTACACTAAAGGTGCACTACAAGTAAATTATCATAAAGCCTAGAAAAACACATGTTGAAAAAAATACTTTTTTGTGATCAGCTAATTCATCAATCACTGATTAGTCTGTTGTAGTAAAAACTGGCTGAAGTACACCAGTGGTCAATTGATCGGACCATCACTAGAAATGGCACTATATCTCTTTCCAGACAGTTGAACAATAACGATATCTTCTCTGAGATCAACATAAATTCCTTCTGTCCTTGGTATACTCTGGCCACAAACCTGAATGCTCCAGACTGAACTGCCAAATGTTGTAGTTTTACATAAAGGTAGTAGAACTTCCTGATCACCAACTAATGAACTGGTTAGCTGCATCTGTCTGTAATTATCATGCTAATTTCTATGGAAGCAGTAGGATGTAGTTAGTTTTTTTTACATATTACAGTATGTCCCAATACATAAAAATCAGACTAGGTTTACATACATTTTTCACAATGTCACATACTGAATTATGTCTAGATTTTTTAACAGTTTGGAATTTAATCATTTTTAGATTTTGTATTATTAAAACTCCTTCATATAGACTACATTTTAAGAGTTGTGTGAAACTACAAGTTAACAAGATTCAATGTATTTTAGAAGTAAGTTATATAAACCTGAGCACTTTGTTAAGGCTTTAAAGGTACATAAAGGTCAAAAACAACTACAAAACAAAAGTAAACTTTGTGATGATTCTCATTGGTATAGTCTTTAACTGAAAGCAATTTCCAAAAATCAATTAAAATGACAACAGATGTGTTGACAAGAAAGATAACTCAGGCTGTGTATTTGAGACAGAGGTTCTTGGGTTTTAGTGAATTTGATTATGCTTCTATTGTTTGGGGAGAAATTACCCATCTGTAAAATGACTTGTGGTCATCAAAGGCTATTAAACTCTGAACGTGAGAAATATCACAAAATATGAAGCAAGAGTACAGGTAAGACAAAAGTAATTGATGAAATGTGTTGAAATAATCACTGGGTCATGGTGCACTGAGTATTGCTATAAAAATTAAATTTATTGTTGAACATCTGCCTAATGTCTCAACCACACTGATCAAGAGTTCTGTCTTCAAGTCAAAAACTCAATCCCATGTGATTTGCATTTACTGTTTATGATATGTGGTGATTTTTCAGGAAGTATCTGCTTAACAATATTTTAGGAAAAAATGCATGTGTTTTGCATGCTGTGAACAAATGACTGGAAACTGGTATGAGGATTATGCTAAACAGATAATGTGTTTTTTTTTCATCCCCATCGACATTTTTCATATTGTTTGCTGTTGTAAACACCAATTGTCCTTATAACTGCTCAGGTACATATTAATATGAAGATGCTTGAACATAATATACATAACATAAATTTTAAACAGTCACACATAAATGGTATGAATGCTGTCATGATAAGAATTTTTTAATATTCATTACATATATTATAGTATTAAATAAATACTGTACATAAATATTACAGTATTAGGTTTTTAAATGCTCAGCAAATATGTATTTCTTATGAATAAATTTACTGCAAAGAATAATAATTATTCAGTTCAAACTTTAGTCATCGATGTGTAATAAAATTAATTTAATACATCAAATATATATGAGTTGCACAACATTCATATAGATTTTTGTCTCGAATGACCTACATTTATTTGTTTGCTTCCTATGGAAGGCATAGTGGCTTTCATAAAGCTCACAATTTGAAAACGAAAGAAAAACTTAAAAGGACCAGCTTTTTGATCTAAACAGCTTTTTTTTCTGAAGCTGGCAGGGGTCTGCCCTTGCATTACTTCTTTTTTTTGGCATTTGTAAGTTGTGGCACATTACAAAGAGTCTCCCACACAAAAAGCTGATGCAGACAGAAATACAAAATCGGACTTTTAAAACATTAGTTTACATAACTAGAAAGTTAAACCATAGTTCGTAACTACAAAATCATAAATAAGTATTATTGCACACTATTTGTCAGCATCTTGCCCTATAACCTTTCTTTTTATTTTAAAAGGGCAAATAACCCATAGAAGGTTTAAGAAAAATTTGCCATAATCATATAATTTACTAATTCAGGTCTGGGAGTAGGAAGTTAACTACATTTACTGAAGCAATTAATTTAAAGTCAGCAATATAGAAACATACATTAAACACAAGTATGAACTCTGGAAAGCAATTAAAGCTGCTAAATGTCAGTAGGAGGATAAGCTGGAAACTTACTATATCAGTTGTCATGATGCATGCAGCCTTTTTCAGGCTTACAGATGCTTACAGTTTACAAACCAAAGCTAACTGCATCCAAATTTTCTCCAACAGATGAATTCCTTCTTTGATCATTATAACAACCTGCCTCAAATGTGACTGACTACAGCACTGCATGATTCATCCTTCTCTGTTTCTGTGGATAAAGTAAGGAGGACTTTTAAACAGGTTAATGTCCAAACCAATGGAATTTATTGAAGTGTTTTAAATCTGTAGCAATTGATCAGCTGGAATTTTCAATGGTATTTTTAATATATCATGTAGAGAATCTGTGGTCCCCAACTAGACATCAATTATATTTGTGCCAAAGAAAACAAATGTGGACTGGCTCAGCAACAACACACTCACTCCTACGATGACAAAATATTCTGACACACTGCTGTTTAGACACCTTTAACAGAATATTCCACATATCATGGATCACATCCTGTAAAAACCACTCCACAGAGGGTGCCTTATAACCATGCTGGAATATATGCATAATAAATACTGCCATGCCAAAGTACAGTTTATAGGCTACCATTCAGAATTTAACCTGTAACCTCAAAGCTGTTAACCAAGCTCCTAGATCAGAGACATAGTGCTACCTTCTTCAACTAGATTCTAGATTTCCTAACTGGCAGACCCCGGCATGTGTGGCCTGGTGGATTTATATTCTTCAAATGGATCTCCAAAACACACACTACAATTATGACTGTGTGCGTCCAAAAGCAGCTCCAACTCCATAATTAAATATGATGATGGCACCAATGATTATGATGAGGCAAGATACAGAAATGAGATTTGCCTTCTGACACAAGGGGGTGAGGACAACAGTCTGTTCCTTAAAATCAGAAAACCACATTCATTGTCTTTTTCTTTTTTTTAATCTGTTTTTTATACTGTACAACTGTCAATTGTCTGCAGGAGATATGCAAATAAAAAATTCATTTTACCATTACAATAAACATGAATTTGGAATCATACATATTCTATTTACTTTATGTACCACGATTTTATCCTCTTCGACTGTGACATAAATTTTTGTTATATTCTCAAGCAATTTTAATAGTGATGAAGAGATGAAAGGCTTGGCATCATTTAAATGCTATGAGCATTCAATCCGTACTTCCTTCTCTCATTCAACATTCTTTTTCCTTATGTGTAGTGACTTGCAATGACTGGACATTGCAAAACATTTCTGTAGTAGCTAGGTTTTTAGAAACACAGACCAAATGGAAGGTCAGACAATTGTGTTCTACCCAAATCTTGTTTTTAATAGTTCAACTATTAACTGTTAAATCCATCTAGGGATAGGAATCGAAAACCGGTTCTTGTTGAGAACCGGTTCCCACTGTTTCAATTCCTTGGAATTGTTTGCCATTTTTGCAAACGATTCTCCTATCGATTCCAGTCGCCTCGAATGACGTCACCACGTTGCGTAGCGTCATTTACCCAGCAGGAAACATGGTGCCTAAGCGGCACAAACGCTCAAAAGTTTGGTTATACTTTACGAGGAAGAATGACAACAGGGCAACTTGCAATACTTGCAAAGTAGATATTTCATCAAAGGGAGGAAACACTACGAATATGCAAAAGCATTTGCTCACAAAACACGCGATAACCTTAAATGAATGTCATGTTTTTGATCCGCTCCTGACTAGTGAATCTCAACCCAGCAGCAGCGGTAACGTTTGCATGTCCTCTCCCGTTAATACGGCAGGTAACTAATCAACTAACATTGCATATTATGTTAGCGTGATTTGCCTTATTGCAAAACCTGCTATTACTGTGCATTGCATTTAGATGACCATGACGAGAGAGACAGACAGAGTCTGGCTGTCTCAGATGCTGGCAGTTCTCTCTGCAGTCTACCGGTAGCTTCTCCTTTCACAGAGGCGGGACAAAGTAAAATGAAACAGGCCAGGATAGACGAATGTCACCGAGCAGTGACTAAGTTTGTGGTAAAAGGCTTGCACCCATTTGCCACAGTAGATGCCCCCGATTTTCGGTAAGTGAATGTCTTTAATTGTAGGCTAAGTCAGGGAATGTCAAAGTTGCATGTTCTCCTCTTACCAGATGTTTCATCCGTTTCCATTTATATATCTTTTAGAGAGATGACACAGACTCTGAACCCTAAGTACAAAGCCCCAAACAGAGACAGTTTAACCAACCACTTGATCCCTGTTTGGCATGCGGTCGAAAAGGCAAATCTGATTTCTGAGCTGAAATATGTGTTGAAGGCAGCCATCACTGCAGATGGATGGACAAGTTTTAGTCAAGATCATTACCTCACAGTAACGCTGCATTATGTCAGGAATGGCCAGGCTCAAGAAAAAGTCTTCAAACCCAAACCAGTGTACCAGGCACAGACAGGAACAGCTGTAGCAGAGGAGATTGATGAGATCTTGGAGGAGTATGGTATCAAAGACAAGGTTGTGGCAGCCACTGTTGATAATGCGGCCAACATGGATGTAGCTGTCAAAATAGTTGATGGTTGCAGAATTGCACAGTGCACAGTTCCATTGGACTTGAGTTGATTGTATTTGTTGCTGGCTGATGTAGTTTTATTTTTGAGTGCTCAGCTCATATATACTTTTAAAAAGGAGAGTGTAAATGTTACTGGACTTTCTTGTGTAATTGCCACAGAATAGTTTATGTTATACTTTGTTATTGATACAGAAGAATATTTATTTTATTATTATTTTACATTTACAAATTTTTTTCTGGGGACCCCGTGGTACCTCATCGAGGAGCCGTAGGCTGTGGATCTCTTAAGATCTCACTGTTGGGTTTGTAAGGTCATGCTACTCCTAAATTTCTATCTTGTTCAAAGATAAGATATAAAACAAAGTTCTAAGCTAATCGACCTGTGTGTTCTCCTTTTTTAAAAATAAGAATCGATAGGAGAATCGATAAAGAATCGAATTGTTAAACAGAATCGAAAATGGAATCGGAATCGTGAAAATCTTATCAATTCCCATCCCTAAATCCATCTGTTAGAAAATGCTTTTCAAATGTCTGAATTATATCTGAATATTAACTTAAAAAGAAATGAAAATCGCAAGCTATACAAGTCAGTGCTTATTAAGTTAATTTTAAATTTTTAGGCATCAACTAAGTATATACAAATCAGGGTGGGACTGTACAATGTACAAGTAATGGGAATATTGAAATTACCAAGTAATGCTTGTCTGTAGTTGAAAAACTGGCACCACAACAGTTGTTCCATCTATTACCTAACACGTTAATGAAAAATGACAAAAAATTCCTCAGTTTAAATGTTCATTGTTTAGTGTGAGAAAATAGCTAGCAAAGACATTTAATTTTAACAGATGTCACAGTTGCTGACATTCATGAACAATCACAACATTGATATAACAACATCTGCATGGGCATTAGTATTATCACACTTTACTGCTGAGAACCCAAACTTCAACATTGAGCTTCTACAGTGGATAACTGCGAGCAGTCTCTCCTAACATAAATGTAAATAAACACATTTGAGAGAATTAACACAAAACAATGTCATTCAAAAGAGGAACATGCTACCATGCAGTTTAAGATGTATTCTCTGTTCACAAACTGTTGGACTATAGTTCAGTTTATAAGGTTCTAGAACAAGAGCAAAAATATAGTACTTCAAATGTGATGGGTATTTTGTAGAGAAGAAAAGAGTCAAACAAATTAATATAAGTACAACTTATGTTATAACCCTCTTACATTGGATTTCTGAAATTTATGATTTCCGTCAGTACATACTGTAGTATAAAGTATTTTGTGAAAACTCAGGTTAGGTCAAAAGAGTAAATAGCAAGACATATGGTAAGTAAAATAATAATAATAACTTGCTTATAATGACAAGGTATTCCTAAAGATTACTAAGAACAATAAAGAGGAAGCAAGCTACAATAAAAGCTAGCAGTTTTATTTTCCATTATTTTAATTCAGTTTGACAGCACCTTTCATAAAATGCACATTTCAAAATTATTTTTGCATTAACAGTAATTTACAGTACAACAACTACATATGTATACAAATGACTCCTAGGCAACTTAAATTGTATGTTTTGGCGAGACTAACTTTTTTTCTTTACTGCTGTCAACATCAGCTTTTAGCTAATAGGGCACATATTTATCAGAAGTAAACACGCATTTAAATTTTACAATAAAAATAATGGAAGACGCAGGTCTCTGGTCCTCAAAAAAAGGATATTAAAAGGGGTGAATTTCATCAATATAATGATCAACTTCATTCAGACTTATGAATATGTAGGCACCATGTACTGGGGAAATTACCTGGAGAGGGCAAAATTGATGGCAAAGAGAAGAAGCTGTTGACAATGCATATGTTTTCCCCTGGTCCTGAAATAAAAGGAAAAGGAAAACATAGGCAGATATGGTGTAATGTGGAAGTCCAATGTAAAAGACATGTTTGTCAGAAAAATTAAACAAGTATGGAAAACACAAAGACAAACCAATGCAAGAGTAAGACGAAATCTCAAGACCAAAGCCTGAAGAAGTAAGGGTTATAAGGGCATTAATCTTGTGTAAAAGCAGTACTTTGAAAGTTGTGGAAGGTGAATGACGTTTGTCTGTGCTGGGAGATTTTGCTGTTGTTTAACTTGAGATCTGGGCGTAACGACTGGTAGCGTTAATGAAAACTTGCCTTTTCAAAGCAAAAAAAGATACATGTCTGTATTTTCGGGGATGGATATGTTGGGTTAATTGCTTCACTTATAAAAGTAAAGTGGCAGCTTTGAGTAGCACAACAGTTCGGTAGTTGATTTGGTCCCCTTGGAGTTTACATGCACAAAATAAACCTGGTTAAGGCAGAAATGCTCCAAAATAATTAGTGTGCAAAAAAGAGTTAAAAGTCATCATCAGGCACCATAAATCCGAAAACAAGTTAAAAGCCTATGTGAGGAATGTCAGTTTTAAAGTAATCTAGTTACATTAATCACTGAGTTAAAAAACAAGAAACACCATCAACCATAATAATTTTCTTGTGTTTTATAAATATATGTAGTTCTTCATGTTAAGTACTGTTAAGTAAATGACATTCATCCCCTTTTTACATCCCTGAATTGTGCCACCATAGAATCGCAGTATGAACACTAGTCAGTACATCACCCAATCATACTACTTCAACTTATCTTGTAAGGTTTCTAAACTCTTTTGGGACTCCCCACAACGGGACAACACACTGAAGAGTGTCCTGAAGCACGATCATCTCATCTGTGGAAGACAGCATATCCATTGCCAGGGCAACTGCAGGCTCCCAGCGCCTCAAATCGAAACCAAATCCAAGCTGATCGTGTCGCACTATAAGTGCTGTCATCGATGGGTGATGCAAGGAACATTATAAATGCAGGGAACAGTATTATTGGCCACTAACCTGGCCACGACCCTGCCTGACTGCTGTGTCTGTGTATAGGAGAGTGGTAGATCCTGCTACAATAAATAACTGTGCTGCTCCTGCTTCAAGCTGAATAAAATACTGAGACTCAGCCTCGTGTTTCTGGGTGCAAGACAGGGACTCACATGTCTCAGTCTATAAAAAATAGCTGGATTAAAAGTAAATTGACACTTATTAATGTGTCTCTTTTATTGGATTGTATGCAGCACACTCTTTTCTGCTTGGCTATGACATTGAGGCCAGTGATATTTCAGTTCTGATATTAATTGTAGTTTTAGTTTTTATTTTATTTTATAAAATCAATTTTTACTTTCTGCGGTGGGCTGGCGCCCTACCCGGGGTTTGTTTCCTGCCTTGCGCCCTGTGTTGGCTGGGATTGGCTCCAGCAGAACCCCATGACCCTGTAGTTAGGATATAGCGGGTTGGATAATGGATGGATGAAATTTTTAGTTTTATTTCATTCTAGTTTTCGGTGGAGTCAACAATTTTTATTTTTATTTAGTTCTGTGTTTAAAATTTTAGTTTTTATTTTATTTAGTTCTGGCTTTTTTACATAATATTAGTACAATTTTAGTTTTTTTTTTCCTGTTGCAAGACCACAAATACTGGCCTACACATATTTAAATGCAAGTTATATTTCAGTCAACAAAATACACTTAACAGTTCATAATGTCATTAAACACAGCTTGACTATCAATGATCAAACAGATGAAGTGGCCTAATGAGTATAGTCAGCAAGATCAAATGTTTCAACCCAAGAAACCAGTCCGTCCAAGCACGTTACTGTTAAGCTTTAAAGAAGCACGCATTTCGAGAGATTTGTTCATGTTGCAACGACGTCCATTGCACAGATAGCCACACAGTGAAAATATTTGCTTGACGAGTGCCTGTAATGCAGATACACAGACGAGGTACTTGGCCAGTGGTGCCAGCATACTGTATGGTGACGATTTCTGCTGCCAGGACTGAAGCAGTGACGTGCGGTGAGGTACATGGCTAGTGACTCCTTCAGAGTCAGAGTTACAAATATATGAACCCAAAAGAGTCGCTTATTCACTATTTAATTGTCAGCCACCACGCACATTGACTACTGGTTATGTTTCATATCTCATCAGCATTCTTTACACTCACATTGGTAAGGTACATATTTGTCTAAGAAAGAACGTTATATTTATAGCAGTGACAGAAAGAGAGCTGAGAGAGTGCATTTGCTCCTCACCCTCCAGGTGTTCTAAATTTGCCGTTGCAATTTCACAATTCATAATCATTCGATACAAATGAAAGTACAGAGTGGTGTACAAAAAACACGGATTTCAGTTTTGACCTTAATTTAAATATTTAGTTGTATTTAAAAGCTTTTGTTTCTGATGCTTTAATCAATTTTATTACATACTGTTCAACAAAATGATAAGAAAAACAAAAGAATATTTTATTTAAGGTCAAAATTTAGTTTTTAAATATTGGATTTTTATCTTAGTCTGATCCCACTGTTTATAAAATTGAAAACCGTTGTGGTCTTACCTTTATTTGTTAATGCACCTGTTCTTCTCCATGAAAATCTGTCTCTTTCCTGTTAAAGTCCTCCTTATTTTCCTTTAGTTTTAAAAGTCTTAATCTTCCATTTTGGCAGTCAGTCGGAACAAAAAATAAAAATAAATGTACCGCTGCAGTGCACTTGACTTTCTGATATCGTTAACTTATTGGCACTCAGAGCCTCTGCATAGAAGAAGAGAAGCAACAAGTACCTGTTGGGCTCACATGCGCCCCCTTCAGGGCGGCGCGGTACTGTCTTCCTTGCCTTGTGCCTTTTCACTGGGATTTTAAGTCCGATCAGCAAGACTAATTATGTCACACACATTCATTAAAGATATTAACCAGACTGTGGAAAGTCAGGGTGTATAATAAACGCATGTGCAAAAATTATATTGGCAACGAGAGACAGCAACAGGCACGGGCCAATTGCATGCATCAACCCAGTGTGTGAGGGATAGCGCAGTCCGAAGTGAGGTGAGGATCGTTCTGTCTCATCGCTGCCACTCCTTGCGTTTCTCCCCTATATTTGATCAGGAAATGCGCAGTGCGATTTTGACTATAAAAATTATCAAAATTATTGGAATTACACAGAAAACAAATTTATAGCACAGACCAGTGGACAAATTTGTTTGATGTTATCATTATTAGTTTTTTACTTTACATGATGACAGGTGAGACCACATGTCCCTGTATGAAGTGCTGGACTTCCACTAAGTACTGATCCAGCTGGCCCTGCACTGAAACTCCGAGACTCTTTTCTTCTTCTTGCACGCTACATTTGCTTTTATTATCATCTGCTCTGTAATTAAAGTATTTCCACACGTTACTTTCTCGCTTTCTACCCACAAAAACATCTGTGCAAAACTTGCCATCATCAACTACAAGTGCTTACTGCTTCAACCCGACGAGCCAAATGCGCTCAACAAACAAACAACTGTCCTTTACAGAAGTTGCGCCATGTGACTACAGTAAGCCCAAGTCACAAGATCACCGCATATTAAACAGAACAACGTAACTGAACGCTCAGGGCGACCTACAGACAGCCCCTCTGCACGACTGAACCGGGTTGAACGAAAATGCTATTGCTGTTTTTTTCGTTTTTTTGTCAATTTTCGTTCTCGTTTTAGGTAGTTAACATCTCACTAATTTTTATTTAGTTTTAGTTTCTCTGTTTGCTTTAATGTCAGTTCACGTTCTTGTAAAATGAAAAACAATATTTTTAGTTCTAGTTCTCATTTTCGTTATGAAAATATATATCACTGATTGAGGCTATGTGTTTCTTGCCTCACACAGTGCTTCTGGGATAAAAATAACACACGTGTTTTCAATAAAATAAGAATTACTTTAGGTTACTTGTCACTTTAAGAAGTCAGAATACATAATACAGATTACTCATAATACACCATCTCCATATGCACATGCAGTTTTTCTTTTTCCTAAACTTGCCTTGTATTTTTAAAAGCTTAGGTATAAAGGCTGTTTGCGTTAATGAAATCCTATACATCTCTGCATAAATGATGAGAGATGTGTGTATTTTTAGACTATGAAAGTGTTTGGTTAAGCATTTCATGTTAACAAATATGTACATAAAAATCTATTGAAGCCGTCAGACACCTGTGTGTGGTGTTAGATTTTTTTTGTCCACAACTCATTTTATCACTTATGTATCTCATGAAAGTAAAACAAATGTCACTTGAGATACTGTTTATGAGGTGTAAATTGTTTATCCTTGCAGTTCTTGTGTAAGTAAGTTCAGCCTGATCTTTCAATTCGGTATATTTGGCAGGGTTTTGCTGTGTCATCACAGATGATGTAAAAGTGAGGTCACGGATCTTGTTGTTTTCATGGGAAAAATGGTGTGAATTACTTAAGGCCCATTTATACTGATGCATCCACATTGCCGCTAGGGCACGTGTGACATATATTTTGTCAGCAGTCATGGTGCACAGACTCTCACGTCTGGGACTATGCACCTTCAGAATATTGTGACCACACAGTCCTGTGCGTGTCTGTACACATCAACTGTGCATGCACTAAACAAGAAAGCACGGGCCTATTCGAGGAACAGTTGTGTGAACCGATTCGTCGCTACCTGCATCTATACAATTCAACAATAAAAGCACACAAAGATAGCCAAATATGCACAAATTCATGGTTACAAATCACACAGACATTGTAAAAAAAAAAAAAAAAAAAGATCAAAGTATAAAGGCAAAGAAATATCTCTGGTGGGCACTGAACACTTGCACTATAAACAGTGCAAGTGCACAGGCTTGGATACGCATCCTCTGAGCACGACTGCAAGGGCAGCTATTTGCACCCAAGTATAAACGGGCCTTTATTGTACCGAGCAGAGTGCAAGTCTGCACAGGTAGCTGTCAGCATTTTTTTCGCATTCTGTGTCTCACAGTTAACACAAGTGTTATTGCCTTGTGGAATGTGTTTCACTGTCAGTAGAGGTCATGGGTGTAGTTCATCTTGAACTTCAGCTGCTTCACTATGTGTTTTCCGAAGTGCTTTGTTAAATATATTTCATTGAGAAGTTTACATGCATGATCATTGTTTCTGTATTTGTTTCAAGAGATGTACTGTCCTCTTAATTTTTGTGCCACCTATGTTACATATGCCTCAGTACATTAATTCCTGTTAGGGGATGCTCATAGCCATTTCTTTGTTGACCATTTAAGAACTCAAAGTCAAACTCCAGAACCGGCGTGACCCGGACATACAGTACAAACCACTGCTTGCATTGTGTGTGTCATGGAATAAGCTGCTGATTAACGCAAAGATCAAGCTTCAAAAGGCTAGGGGTTTTGTGTGACAAACAGACAACCCTTGCAATTTTTTATATATTATATATATTTTGTGGTAAGTGGCCCTGACACAGACAGGCAGACATTGTTTCAAGCACCACAACACGCTTATTTACAATATTTACACACACAAACCCAGTACTCCCCCAAAGTTCAGGCCTCTCACACAATGCCTTTCTTCAGGCCGCCTCTTTTCCACTCCTCCCGAGCGCCATCCTTCTCCGCTCCCGACTCAAGCCATCGAATGGAGGGAGGCGGCCCCTTTAATACACACCCGGATGTGCTCCAGGTGCCTCCCGATTAGCTTTTGTCAACACTCCCCAGTGTGGCGGAAGTACCGGCTGTGCACCCGGAAGCACTCCGGGTGTCCCTGGTCTTCTTCCACCCAGCACTTCCGGGTGTGGTGGAAGTGCTGAGGGCCATGGCTCCTCAGGCATTCGGGCGTCCCCTGGTGGTGACCACGGGCCCCTACAGGGTTAAGCCTCCAAGCTCAGTTCCCGTGGTCCCCAAAGCCACCAGGGCAGGTGCCCTCTTGTGGTCTGGAGGAGGCATAAGCCCTCCTCCAGTCCTCCTGGGCGTCCCGGCTGGGTACCGCTCCCAGCCCCTCGCCACAATATATATATATATATATATATATATATATATATATATATATATATATATATATATACAGTACTATGCAAAAGTTTTAGGCAGGTGTGAAAAAATGCTGTAAACAAAGAATGCTTTCAAAAATGGAAGTGTTAATCATTTATTTTTATCAATCAACAAAATGCAGTGAATGAACAAAAGAGAAATCTAAATGAAATCAATATTTGGTGTGACCACCCTTTGCCTTCAAAACAGCATCAATTCTTCTAGGTACACTTGCACACAGTTTTTGAAGGAACTCGGCTGGTAGGTTATTCCAAACATCTTGGAGAACTAACCACAGATCTTCTGTAGATGTAGGCTTCCTTACATCCTTCTGTCTCTTCATGTAATCCCAGACACACTCGATGATGTTGAGATCAGGGCTCTGTGGGGGCCATACCATCACTTCCAGGACTTCTTGTTGTTCTTTATGCTGAAGATAGTTCTTAATGACTTTGGCTGTATGTTTGGGGTCGTTGTCCTGCTGCAGAATAAATTTGGGGCCAATCATACGCCTCCCTGATGGTATTGCATGATGGATAAGTATCTGCCTGTATTTCTCAGCATTGAGAACACCATTAATCCTGACCAAATCTCCAACTCCATTTGCAGAAATGCAGCCCCAAATGTTCAAGGAACCTCCACCATGCTTCACTGTTGCCTGCAGACACTCATTATTGTACCGCTCTGCAGCCCTTCGACGAACAAACTGCCTTCTGCTAACAGCCAAATATTTCAAATTTTGACTCATCAGTCCAGAGCACCTGCTGCCATTTTTCTGCACCCCAGTTCCTATGTTTTCGTGCATACTTGAGTCACTTGGCCTTGTTTCCACATCGGAGGTATGGCTTTTTGGCTGCAACTCTTCCATGAAGACCACTTCTGGCCAGACTTCTCCGGACAGTAGATGGGTGTACCTGGGTCCCACTGGTTTCTGCCACTTATGAGCTGATGGCACTGCTGGACATCTTTTGATTTCGAAGAGTAATAAGCTTGATGTGTCTTTCATCTGCTGCACTAAGTTTCCTTGGCCGACCACTGCGTCTACGATCCTCAACGTTGCCCGTTTCTTTGTGCTTCTTCGAAAGAGCTTGAACAGCACATCTTGAAACCCCAGTCTGCTTTGAAATCTTTGTCTGGGAGAGACCTTGCAGATGCAGTATAACTACCTTGTGTCTTGTTGCTGTGCTCAATCTTGCCATGACATGAAACTGTCTTCCACAACCTCACCTTGGTAGCAGAGTTTGGCTGTTCCTCACCCAGTTTTAAGCCTCCTACACAGCTGTTGCTGTTTCTGTTTCAGTTAATGACTGTGTTTCAACCTACATGTGACATTGATGATCATTAGCAACTGTTTGGTATAATTGGTTGATCATACACCTGACTAGAATCCTATAAAATCCCTGACTTTGTGCAAGTGTACCTATAAGAATTGGTGCTGGTTTGAAGGCAAAAGGTAGTAACACCAAATATTGATTTGATTTAGATTTTTCTTTTGTTCGCTCACTTTGCATTTTGTAAATTGATAACAATAAACAATCATTATTTATATTTCTGAAAGCATTCTTTGTTTACAGCATTTTTTTACACCTGCCTAAAACTTTTGCACAGTACTGTATATATACATATATATACATACACACACAGTATATAGATGGTGCAAATAATAATTAAACAATTTCCAAGGAACCTCTTTATCTCTATTAATTAAAGTCTGACCTATCATTCTTGCAAAAATATAAAGTGAAAGGCAGACATTTATTTTGTCTAAATTCAAATTTTCTTCATGCAGTGTGGTCAGATAGTACTAATCCCTCACTAACAGGGGTATCTCTGAACTCTCATTTGGCTTGAACCAAACTTTATTTATTTGAAGTAATTAATTGCAAAATGTTGCTCTTCCAGAAAACTGTAAAACTGGGCACTAACTAGGCAAAAAAGAAAAAAAAAAGTAAACTAGGCTCTGCAAAGTACACCCAAGATATTATCAAGAGTGACCCAGGCTCAACATGAGATCTTTATATGGAAAAATCTTCCAAGACCTGCTGACTATTTACATTTTGCAGTAATTTAACACTAGGGGCACTGTTAATTATTTCATCAGTGGGTGAGTGAGTGGGCTCCTGTTGTTCCTTAACTACTATTAACTGCACTTCAAATGATGAAACCATTTTAACTCTAAACTTCAATTAATAAAACAGATTTTTCTTAGCATTTTTACACTAAAGATCACCCTATTACTGCCGTAAGCAATGCTAGTGAATCTTGGTAGTCAGGCGTGAATCGCTGCCTCTCTCCTCTAGCTTGCACTTAATTGTATTTACATATGCTTTTTTATGTCAAAAAATTTTGTCACTGTTATTGATATTATTGAACATTGCTGCCCAAGTGAGAATTCTTTTGCATTGTTTTGCTGCATATGATGAAGACAACAGACAAATCTGTAAAACTGTTGGCTTTCCAGACATTTCAGTCATAAAGTCTGCAGCAGGAGGGCAACTGTAGATACAAAGTGACTGCTACAGATCTCTGCATTGCATAAAAACAGCACCAGCAATTCAGAATCATATTTTGAGCTTGAATAAATGCCTGCCAACAAGCAACAGTAAAAGTCAACATGTAGCATAAAATTCAAAAATTGGTGTGTGGTGCTTCATTCTGGTTTTGCTCTTTTACACAATCTGCCCATTTTAATTTTCTCAGTATTTTTTTTATATCATGTGTGCACAAGACATGTCGCAGAAAGTGTAATTGGCATTGTAAAGTTTGTAACAATATGCAGAAGGACAATGCCTTAATGTTTTTCAAAAATCTAACACTTTGATAAAAAGAAAGTAATGTTCATTACAGTTCAAATGATTTATTTCACTCTTGTATTTTCCAATTATCTCTGTTGGTTCAGACAGCTTAAACCTAATATGTACCAATGTCTTCTACTATTGCTCTCTTCAGTCGGTAGCTACTCATGAAATGTTTTCTATTTTTAAACTATGCATCACAGCTTAGGCTCTTCAATAAAACTTCTGCATATTTTTCATGTGCAGATACTATGTATAGTGAGTGACTACTTCAGAATAACAATGCATTTAATTTACAATCACAAGGTAATATTTAAATATTTTATGGATGGATAAATATTTATTAAACCTCATTCTTCTGTTCATCATTTTCACATTTTTTACTGTACTTGAATGCAGATATAATAGCTCCAACTTCAGCTTAATTTCTCTGGCTTAATTTTTTATGTAAAGTACTTACTTATTTCATTTTAGAATTAAAAGGGCTGTATGAATTCTTATGATATACTGGACTGCATTGCAATAAATTGTAAAAAAAAACTGATTTGTTCTTTTCCTACATGAGCATAATGTTTTGGGATGTAATAGTAATTAGATAATGCAATTATATGTACTGTTAAGCAACTTTATGTGTGTATGTACCTTATGTATTTTTAGGAAGATGTGAAAATTTAAATTTAGACTTAGAGACTAGTGACGAACAACCACAGCTTGGAACCATAGGCTCTAATCAAGGGTTACCACATTTTGTACTGCCAACAGTGATTTCAAGATTTCAGTAAGATAAATTTCCCCAGAGTCTAAAGTAATACAATACGTATAGGGCAAATAATAGGTTTTATCACTGCAATCAAGTAAAAGGAGGTAACAAAAAAATCACAACATTTCAAATACAATCCAAATGATTTACTATTTAAAATGAGATATTCCTGAACATATGAAAGATGGCAGACTAATTATCTTTGCCTATTCACACTCTAGAAGCAGTAATGTTGTTCCATTTGTGCATACTGATTCGTGATACTGACTCACCATGGTAACAATAAACACACATACACACACATATGTATGTATGTATGTATGTGTGTGTGTCTGTGTGTCTGTGCATATACAGTGCATCCGGAAAGTATTCACAGCGCATCACTTTTCCACATTTCGTTATGTTACAGCCTTATTCCAAAATGGATTAAATTAATTTTTTTCCTCAGAATTCTACACACAACACCCAATAACAACAACATGAAAAACATTTACTTGAGGTTTTTGCAAATTTATTAAAAATAAAAAAACTGAGAAATCACATGTACATAAGTATTCACAGCCTTTGCTCAATACTTTGTCGATGCACCTTTGGCAGCAATTACAGCCTCAAGTCTTTTTGAATGATGCCACAAGCTTGGCACACCTATCCTTGGCCAGTTTCGTCCTTTCCTCTTTGCAGCACCTCTCAGGCTCCATCAGGTTGGATGGGAAGCGTCGGTGCACAGCCATTTTAAGATCTCTCCAGAGATGTTCAATCGGATTCAAGTCTGGGCTCTGGCTGGGCCACTCAAGGACATTCACAGAGTTGTCCTGAAGCCACTCCTTTGATATCTTGTCTGTGTGCTTAGGGTTGTTGTCCTGCTGAAAGATGAACCGTCGCCCCAGTCTGAGGTCAAAAGCGCTCTGGAGCAGGTTTTCATCAAGGATGTCTCTGTACATTGCTGCAGTCATCTTTCCCTTTATCCTGACTAGTCTCCCAGTTTCTGCCGCTGAAAAACATCCCCACAGCATGATGCTGCCACCACCATGCTTCACTGTAGGGATGTAATTGGCCTGGTGATGAGCGGTGCCTGGTTTCCTCCAAACGTGACGCCTGGCATTCACACCAAAGAGTTCAATCTTTGTTCATCAGACCAGAGAATTTTCTTTCTCATGGTCTGAGAGTCCTTCAGGTGCCTTTTGGCAAACTCCAGGCGGGCTGCCATGTGCCTTTTACTAAGGAGTGGCTTCCGTCTGGCCACTCTACCATACAGGCCTGATTGGTGGATTGCTGCAGAGATGGTTGTCCTTGTGGAAGGTTCTCCTCTCTCCACAGAGGACCTCTGGAGCTCTGACAGAGTGACCATTGGGTTCTTGGTCACCTCCCTGACTAAGGCCCTTCTCCCCAGATCGCTCAGTTTAGATGGCCGGCCAGCTCTAGCATGAGTCCTGGTGGTTTTGAACTTCTTACACTTACGGATGATGGAGGCCACTGTGCTCATTGGGACCTTCAAAGCAGCAGAAATTTTTCTGTAACCTTCCCCAGATTTGTGCCTCGAGACAATCCTGTCTCAGAGGTCTACAGAAAATTCCTTTGACTTCATGCTTGGTTTGTGCTCTGACATGAACTGTCAACTGTGGGACCTTATATAGACAGGTGTGTGTCTTTCCAAATCATGTCCAATCAACTGAATTTACTACAGGTGGACTCCAATTAAGCTGCAGAAACATCTCAAGGATGAGCAGGGGAAACAGGATGCACCTGAGCTCAATTTTCAGCTTCATGGCAAAGGCTGTGAACAAAATGTGGAAAAAGTGATGCTCTGTGAATACTTTCCAGATGCACTGTAAAAGACTACAGAACTGTGTAATTGTATTACAAGCAGCCATAAACAATTTTTTTACTTTTAAGAATTCCAAGATATTTTTTATTATCCAGCACACATTAAAAACTGCTACAAAGAAACCAGAATGTTTCCTCCTTCAATTAATTGCTTCTTGGATTACTCTAAACTATGCATGTTGTCCTGTTTTTCCATAAAAAAAACAACAAAAAAAAAAAAAACACAGTAGTTTATTTTTATTGTTTTAATTTCACTGCCATTCATTAATTTATTGAGTTCTCTTCATCAAATTTTAATCTTAGGAATTAAAGACATTTTTGAGCTTTCTTGAATGTGGTTGACAAGTGCTAAGCCAAATTCAGGTCATCTTTGATGATGAAATTTAAATCTTCAAAGCATCCCTGTAGATAGGAGTGTGGTCTGTTTTCTGTTTCTGTAAGTCTATGACTAGCTCCTTGGTTTTGCTGACACTGTTGTTCACCCACCACATTGTCAGAAGGTACCTGTGAACTGTCGTTTCACTGCTGGTGATCAGGAGTATGGAGGTAATGTCATCAGCCAGTTTAATGATAGAGCTGGTGTTCTATCCTGCCAAGAATACATCAGAGAAATTCTACTTGGACCCGATGCTTTACTGACATAAATTATGACATTTTCCTGATAGGCAGTATGAAAATCAGTTTATTAGTTTTATCATTAACATGCACTGGGCCAATACTGAATTGCCTTTTAATCAAGAATGAAGTCTTTTTGACTGTAGAAAAAAATAAATAGTACCAATAAATATATAGGAGGTCAAGTCTGGCATCAAACTCATCATCCTGAAACTGTTAAAACAACACTAATCATTACATTACCATGAAATAGCTTTAACTACAACTGGATGATCTAATTTTGTCTGTTATATGTTAGTGTCTGTGCATGTGTGTGTGCGCGTGTCAAAGAAAGACTGGCTTGCAATAGAATAGCACCCTGTCTAGAGATGGTTTCTGCCTTGTTTGGAATGAGGCTGGGATAACATATGGATCTCACCCATGACCTTGAATTGTAAAAGCAGGTAAAAAAATAAATAAATATAGATGTTTATGGCTGTGGGCCTAAGGTAAATATTATTTGATCAAGGCACTCCAATGTTTTATTTCAAAATTTTATTTCAAAGAATACCATTAAAAGGTCTTCGATGTATAAACAGGTTTGCCACATCGAAAACTGTGAAAAACTATAGCAGGTTAAGTATTTTTGTGAGAGTGCTGTAAATACATAAAAATTTGACTCACAAAACAAAATTTGCTAAAACAAAACAAGGTAAACAGGTGTGTTTTTCACTGAATGCACTACAACATCAACCATCTGCAGCACTCAATTTTGTTTTGGGATTTAATGATGGGATTATTATACAGTATGTATGTACTGGTTGAGATTACAGTAGTACTATGTATTTTTTATATGTATTTTACATCTTATGTTTAATATCATTTTATATCTTATATATATATTTTATATCTATATGTATTTTTTATGTATATTTTATATCAATGTATTTTGCTCATGAAGTCCCAAATGAGACACATTACCTGCATTGTGAAGAAGCGTCAGTTACAGCACTATGGCCATGTGGCATGATTCTCTGAGGGTGATCCGGCACACAGGATCCTCATTGTTCAGGACACGAGTGGCTGGTCCCGGCCAAGGGGACACCCACATAACACCTGGCTGAGGCAGACAGATGGTCATTTCCAGAGGGTGGGACTGGAAAGTGTGTCTGCCTAGGGAGTTGCCAAACAGGTAAGTGCACCAACGCACTGTACCTGTGCATTCTTCCGAACCTGACCTGAAAATGTATTTTTATATGAAAGTGTTTGACTGCTCATTTTATTGGTCAAAAATAAAAAGAAAAAATGATCACAAAAAAAAAAAAAACTAGATTAGTGTTTCAATCTTTAACACCCAACTAACATAATAGGTTCCTATCTCTAAAGCTTGAACTATTATTAAATTAACATCTCTCGCAGTATAGATGGCAGTATTAAAAAAAAAAAACAGAAAATAACTCAGTTACAGTCCAGCCACTTCTTAACAAGCATATGGACTAAGTAGAGAACAGGAGATCCCTTTGTTAGAACATATTAGGAAATCATGGTATACTGTAGTTACATATCTGTTTAATATCTGAACACTTTCCTTTATAGACTTACAGAAAGCAAGATCTAAAATGTATACAAATAAAAGAACTAAATTTAAAATTTATACAAATAAAAAACATCCAAACTATTTCCCGGGTACATCAGGTTAAATAGTCAGTAATGAAAGTATGTGAAATCTTTGGTAACCTGGTCTCAATTTTATTTTTTCAAAAAGGAATCAGACGAGCCTGACTAATTATCCCATCAAGAACTTGGGTGGAGTTCAAGATGAAGAAGGGTGAGATATAAACAAAACTGTGATATCATGTTTCCAGTCCTTATCTTTCTAATATCTTAATTGTGTTTTGTATAGCTAAAAATATAGTCTCAGGTATAAAAATCCTAGATGTAGAATCATTCACACACTACATTCTAAACAAAGATTAAAATCAACTAAAATAAAGAAATACAAATTATACAAGATAAATATTGCTACCTCAGAATTGCCAATAAGCCCTGGATTACTAGGGAGTTAAAAAATTTCCTGAATGAGAAAAAGACAGCATTCAAATCTTGTTAAAAAGGACGCACAGAGAGTGCAGAAGAAAAAGCTGAGTGAAAGTAAGGAAGCTTACAAAACTAAAATATGAAACAAACTCAGAATAACATGAAAGAGGTCTATAATGACTGAACTCAAACAATTCAGAGCTCAGGTGTCATAAGGGGATATGGACAAAGCTAATGCACTGAACCAATATTTTTAATAGATTTTCCCTCCCACTGACACCTTCTTCCAATGACCAGTCCCACCACACCATTGCTACTACATTAACAGCTCCTACCACATAAACTTGAATGGCCAGTGACGAGTCCACCTCTGACCATTACTATGAGCTCTCCATAACTGAAGACCAAGTAAGGAGACAACTGAGGAAGCTACACACAGGAAAAGTCACAGGACCAGATGGAGTCAATCCTTAAGGCCTCTGCTGACCAACTTTGTGGTATCATTTGTCACCTATTCAGTCTATATCTAAGGCTCCAGAAAGTGCAGCTGATGTGGAAAACATCTTGTATTGTTCTTGTTCTAAAAAAGGCAGGCGCTTCTTAACCTAATAACTAAAGACCATTGACACTTGTATCGCACATCATGAAGACCTTTTAGAGGCTGGTTATGGACTATATGAGTCCTCTTGTGGTAGACCTCCTGGACTCAATGCAGTTCACCTAAAACAAAATGACTGGAGTGCAAGACGCAATTATCTACATGCTGCACAAGGCTTATTCTCACCTGTAAAAGCTGAAAGCACTGTGATTATGTTTTTGATTTCTCCAGTACTATACAGCCTAAACTCAGAAATATGCAGGTGGAAGAACCTATGGTATCCTGGATAATGGACTATCTGTCCAGCTGATCACAGTTTGTAAGGCTCAAGAACTGCGTCTCTGATATGAATATGAGCAAAACTGGAATGCAATAAGGAGCTGTCCTGTTTCCTTTTCAATTTACATTTATAATCGGAGGTATACAGAGTAATACCAAGTCATATCATTTACAGAAATTCTCAAATGATTCTGCCCTTAAGGAGTGTATCGATAAGGGGGCTAAGACAGAGTATAGCAGTCAAGTGAAGAACTGTGTTTCTTGGTGCAGAAGGAATTGTCTACAACTCAACGTTAGCAAAACCAAGGAATTGCTTATTGACTTGCATCACAGTAAAGAACTTCTATGTCCAGTCACTATTCAGGAAGTAGATGTAGAGGTGGTCCGCTCTTACCAATACTTGTGAATCCACATTGATGACAAGTTATTGTGGTCTCACAACACAGTGGAACTATATGAAAATAATCTTTTTTCTTAGAAGACTTGGTTTCTTTAATATGGGAAGTGACATACTTCACATATTCTACATCTCTGTGCTCTATGCTTTGGTGTGCTGGGCAAGTAACATCACTTGAAGAGAGGCCCATCGAATCAAAAAATTAATTAAAATGACAGACTCGCTTATGGGACACACTCTGGATAGTTAAAACAAAACTGAATGCCATTATGAACAATTAGCAAACCACAATTCCTCTTGCTAGGATTTCATCATTCAAATCGGATTTTATTTTGGATCTATGACTCTTTAGTTTATTTCTACTCTCTCTGTGCTTTTTAACACAATCAGCTAGACCCTTACCTTATTATTTTATTTTACTTTCTAACACCTAATTTGGCTTTGACATCTTGTCCATGCCTTCGAAATGATTTCATACTTGCTGTTTTGTAAATAACTAATTTCATGATGAACTGTCCTTATTCTTGTTTAAATTAAACTTTCAAACTGCTTTAGTAGCCATGCCTCAATGATGATCACTTTTCCAAAAGACCCAAACAGTTATTTTCTACTAGAACTGTAACCACAAGTATCAGACAATACACAACTAGTGCAGGGCACCTTTACAAAACATTGTTTTGTTTCAATATCAAATTTATGAAGATCTTTAAAAACAGAAAATGAAATAAAGCAACAAATGCAAAGTCTAGAAAACAAAGCCACGGGTATGGAAACAGTCTTTTGCTTTTGTATTATGAACTAAATTGTTACAAGTTGAGGGACTTGCTAGTCATGCTGCTTTCTTACATACTGACCGTCTGTTGCAAATGACCTTTTTTGTGAGGTGTGCACTGGCACAAAGTTCACCTCCCACTTTTCCCCAAAAGGAAAACACAAATTCAAAAAACATAGCTCAGCTCAAATGTGGGTAGGAGTAGTTAAGTCATTGCTTATGGCTTTTTCCTACCAGTTTGTAGAACAATTATATAATAGCATGAGTTTCACAGTGCAACATAACATACTGTACATAAGGCAGAAGTATATCAACAATCTAAGATTAAAAATGCAGTAAATACTAAAATCCACATAAGACTTACATGGCTGTCTCTAAACTGCAAAATATATATATTTTTGTGCCTAGTTAAAATCTCCAGTACTGGCATTTCTTTGCAGTACAACATATACATCTACATTCACAATATTAATAACTAAACTTAAAAAGTAATCTTACCAAACTACAATATGCTGGAATGATATCCACATTTATTATTCATGTGAAACAATGATGACCTTATGCAAGGTCAACAATTCCAATTTTAAACAGAGCTGCAAGAATTTTTAAGGGTTTTTCTTTGTATGAAAAGTTTCTGAACTGATGTCTTGCTGCTTCATTGGTCTGTGCATTTGGCATCCACAATGAAACTCATTACTGCAAACAGAAATTATGGCTGTTTTCCTCCCATATCCCAAAGACATGTATATGAGGTTAATTTTCAAAGGTAAACTGCATGCATGAGTATATGTGTGTGTGTGTGTGCGCGTGTGTGTGTGTGTGTGCATGTCTAAGAGTGCCCTGAGATGGACTGCTCTATATAAATGAGTGTGTCTATAAATGTGCTCTATAATGTACTGGAACACCATCAAAGATTGGCCCCCACCCTGTACCTAATGCTGCTAACACAGGTACTCTGAACTGGACAAAGAGATTAAAAAACAGATGGGTAGATAAAAAAATAATAATAATCATATTTACTGTACATCCCAAAATAATCTAAGCTATACATTTTAAGCATGAGAGTGGATGCAAGATGTCTGCACACTGCAATGGACTGACACCACCTGACCATGGTTAGTACCTAACTTGCAACTGTGTATCTGAATGAGCAGTTCAGAAAATAGATGGTCAGCCATTTTTAAGGGAGCTTTATTAATTCAAATTCTGAACTACAATAGGCTTTAATTTTTATTATCAGTCCTTTTGAGATATTAGATTCAAACGACATATTATTTTGATTGGTATTTTGTGTCTGGAGCTAGCTTATTCTCAACTTTCCATAACAGAAACTTGCACTGGCCCATTTTCCTTTGCCGTCTAAATTGCTCAGGTGCTAAAATAGTTTTAAGCTTGCATAATTTTAATGTTGATAGGAAAGTCAGCAGTTTAACCAAATTCTTCTGTCATATCCCAAAGCTATGGAAAAACATGCTGCAATATATAGTACTGTATATGCTCAATTCTAAAAATTTCTTTTGTGTCTTTTCAAATGTTAAACACTTTTTAGTTATTAAAAAAAAACTGATATAAAACATTTTGTAAATAAGCTCTGCCAGAGTAAAAGCATCTTTTTTCTCTACAGTAGTAGCAGAGCTCACAGAACTACAAGCTATCCAATCATTTCTGAAACCTCTTGAGATACAGTGTTTCCAGACACTCTTAGATCACATTACTACTTAATGACACCACCAAACAAGAATATTATTACAAGCAAAGCTAAGGCTTACAGACCACAAAAACAGATCGAATCACAATGATTAATAACATATGTCTTGCAGACCCACTTGAGAATCTGGTGACTTATAAGACTTGCCAAGGGTGTTGGAAATTTAGCAAGGTCAAGCAAAGCCTAATGGATAATGCTGACACCAAGCCAAAATTATAAGAATGGAATGCATCGATGCCACCATGGATAACATAACACTTACCATGTCATTAAAGTGACTACAGGATTAATTTGGCAAAAAGCCACTTCCTTATCCATTGATGCTTTCACTTATTCTGGGCCGCACTCCACTATGTAAGGACTGTAAACTGTAGAAAAAAATGCAGTTTCTTTACTATGTCTTGATAAATACTTTAATTTCATGTCATTTTCTAACCCATGGGATGCAAGGCAGGAACAGACCAGGACAGGGCACCAGTCCATGGCTAACACACACACACACACGCGCACACACACACACACACACACACACACACACACACAAGGGCCAGTTTAGCGACACCAATCCACCTAACCAGTCTTTGAACTGTGGGAGGAAACTGAACCACTTGGAAGAAACCCACGCAGATATGAGGAAAACAAGTAAATTTCCATGCAGAGAGGACTACTTTTAATATATGTTTTAATAGAATTTACCTGCATTAAAAAAACTATGAAATAAACTTTTATTTTTAGTATCAACGGGATTTTTTGCTTCATGAAGCCACCCACCCATTTTTTGAGCCTAGTTATTCTTACTCAGAGAGTTCCAGGGATCCAAAGCCAAACCCAGCTATACTGGTTAAGGCAGGAACCAAAATATTATTCTGTATGTATTGTCACTAGCCCATAACAGGAACAACAGGACACAGACAAATTTGCTCTCACTGGACCAGTCTAGAGCCACTAATCAACCTTTACCTGAAAGGCGCAGGTAAGTGGAAGGAAACTAAGGTGAACTGAAAAAAGACAGAGACACGGTGGACATGCAAACTTCACACAAGTAACCAAGCCTCTCTTCAAAATATGCTATAAAGTAAATGATTTATTTGACAAGTGCTAAATTTGAAATTTCACTTACACCTACATAATAAACTATTTACATTTGAAGGGTCAAAATTCTATCCACAAAGAATCCAGAAAATAATATAAAACAGAAAATGTTGATTCAACACTAATTCATTTACTCTGTGTTTCATCTCTGTTACAAATATCTAGAATTTACCTATTTTTGCCAAATTTTATTTTTACAGAGCATTTGGCATTGTAGCCAGATTAAAAGAAAATAATACAAACATAAACAAGCAGTTCCTTTTTTCTTTATTTCCCTTAAGTTACAATTTGATATTATGTTAAATATATATTACATATTAGTTTTCTTCTTCAAATCCATACCAAAGAGAAATACAATAGTTAAAAGGAAGGTGACAATAGTATTCTTCAAAGGTAAATTATATCTATAAACTGATGGGCTAAAATTGAGTTTTCAGATTTTCATTATTCATCATTAAAACCACTTAATTTATTAAATTGATTTATTTTAACTTTAAGTTTCAAAGAATTCATATACCAATTCAGTACTAAATATATCAAAATATTTAATAATTATGACGAATAAACAAATCTGGCATGTCATGTTACATAAAGCCAAGGAATATAAATCACTCCTTGACAGAGAAGTTTGCTATAAAAAAACAACAAAAAACAATACATTTATTTCTGTCTCAATCAATGCTATGGTAACATCAATGGCACTTATCTCTCAGATGCACTGCCAGATCTCAGGAGCACAGATCATAATTCAGCTTATACATGACCTATCAGCAGCAGATGAGACAAATAAAATCAAAACTACAGAAGTTAAAAGCTAAGCAGCTAAAGCAATTAAGACACTCTGAGACTAGTTTAAGTATACAGAGAGGGATATTGTTGCTGATATAATAAAGGACACTGATGGATTTCCAGCAGTTACCTATTTCCATATAAATATACTTCTGTAAAGATGTAGTTATTCAAAAAAGATTTTTTTTTTTTTTATCAATTTGTCTTAAGAGTTAAAATAATACACCAAAATGTGTATGTCTAATTACTGTGTATCAATGTACTCAGTATAAGTATTAGTTTACACAGCATCATTTACTGAGAATACATCACAGAGTGCTTTATAAAGTACACATGAGTACAATTAAAGCAAAATGTCTTCACATGTTTACAGAATGCATCCTAGGACTCAGGACAATGATCAATAGTGAAACACTTTGAGGATGCATATAATAAAAATAAAATGGGTCTTAGCCACTGTCTGTATCCACCTGGAATGTCTACCTCTCAAAATTCTACTGCTGATCTAAATGCTTTATAAAAGTAAGAATAAATAAAAAGACATCTCTCTTATTTATCCATCCATCCATTCTCTTCCGCTTATCTGAGGTCGGGTCGTGGGGGCAGCAGCTTGAGCAGAGATGCCCAGACTTCCCTCTCCCCAGCCACTTCTTCTAGCTCTTCCGGGAGAATCCCAAGGCGTTCCCAGGCCAGCCGAGAGACATAGTCCCTCCAGCGTGTCCTGGGTCTTCCCCGGGGCCTCCTCCCGGTTAGACGTGCCCGGAACACCTCTCCAGGAAGGCATCCAGGAGGCATCCTGATCAGATGCCCGAGCCACCTCATCTGACTCCTCTCGATGCAGAGGAGCAGCGACTCTACTCTGAGCCCCTCCCGGATGACTGAGCTTCTCACCCTATCTTTAAGGGAAAGCCCACACACCCTGCGGAGGAAACTAATTTCAGCCGCTTGTATTCGCGATCTTGTTCTTTCGGTCACTACCCATAGCTCATGACCATAGGTGAGGGTAGGAACATAGATTGACTGGTAAATTGAGAGCTGAGCCTTGCGGCTCAGCTCCTTTTTCACCACGACAGACCAATGCAGAGCCCGCATTACTGCGGATGCCGCACCGATCCGCCTGTTGATCTCATGCTCCATTCTTCCCTCACTCGTGAACAAGACCCCGAGATACTTGAACTCCTCCACTTGGGGCAGGATCTCGCTACCAACCCTGAGAGGGCACTCCACCCTTTTCCGGCTGAGGACCATGGTCTCGGATTTGGAGGTGCTGATTCCCATCCCAGCCGCTTCACACTCAGCTGCGAACCGATCCAGAGAGAGCTGAAGATCACGGCCTGATGAAGCAAACAGGACAACATCATCTGCAAAAAGCAGTGACCCAATCCTGAGTCCACCAAACCGGACCCCCTCAACGCCCTGGCTGCGCCTAGAAATTCTGTCCATAAAAGTTATGAACAGAATCGGTGACAAAGGGCAGCCCTGGCGGAGTCCAACTCTCACTGGAAACGAGTTCGACTTACTGCCAGCAATGCAGACCAAGCTCTGGCACCGATTATACAGGGACCGAACAGCCCTTATCAGGGGGTCCGGTACCCCATACTCTCGGAGTACCCCCCACAGGATTCCCTGAGGGACACGGTCAAATGCCTTTTCCAAGTCCACAAAACACATGTAGACTGGTTGGGCAAACTCCCATGCACCCTCTAGGACCCTGCTAAGGGTGTAGAGCTGGTCCACTGTTCCGCGACCAGGACAAAAACCACACTGTTCCTCCTGAATCCGAGGTTCGACTATCTGATGGACCCTCCTCTCCAGGACCCCCGAATAGACTTTTCCAGGGAGGCTGAGGAGTGTGATCCCTCTGTAGTTGGAACACACCCTCCGGTCCCCTTTCTTAAAGAGGGGGACCACCACCCCAGTCTGCCAATACAGAGGCACTATCCCTGATGTCCATGCGATGTTGCAGAGGCGTGTCAAACAAGACAGTCCTACAACATCCAGAGCCTTGAGGAACTCCGGGCGTATCTCATCCACCCCGGGTCCCTGCCACCAAGGAGTTTTTTGACCACCTCGGTGACCTCAGTCCCAGAGATGGGGGAGCCCACCTCTGAGTTCCCAGGCTCTGCTTCCACATTGGAAGGCATGTTAGTGGGATTGAGGAGGTCTTCGAAGTACTCCCCCCACCGACCCACAACATCCCGAGTCGAGGTCAGCAACACACCATCACCACCATATACAGTGTTGACACTGTACTGCTTCCCCCTCCTGAGACGCCGGACAGTGGACCAGAATCTCCTCGAAGCCGTCCGAAAGTCATTCTCCATGGCCTCCCCAAACTCCTCCCATGCCCGAGTTTTTGCCTCAGCAACCACCAAAGCCGCATTCCGCTTGGCCTGCCGGTACCTATCAGCTGCCTCCAGAGTCCCACAGGACAAAAGGGTATCTCTCTTATTTACTAGAAAAAAAATACGTTTTTAATCGCACTTTATTCTAAAGCAGGGATTCAGGGAGTCTGGGTCAATCCCAGCAGTGTTCTGTCTGAAAGCACATATTCTTGTAAAATAAAGCATGAGGTAAAGTATAAATACTTCACTGCTTAAAAACATGCTGCACATTTATTCAATACCTCTTTCATAAAAGGGCAAACAGCAGGGCACATAGCGAGTCTACCAAAGAATAAACTACAGGAATTTCACCAGATATAAATGTCAATTAAATATCTCTACAGGAGAAACGCCAAAATAATAAAACAAGCAATCATAACCAAAATCTGGAATATGCTTATGTGAATACCACAGAGTCAAGGAATGCAAGTAAAGCTGTATCACAGTGTTCATGACTCACATCATATGCCTTGTGCTGAAATTACTTGTAGCCTGCAAGGATCAGCATCTGGCAAATGCCCTGTGATATACAAGTGCTCTATCCAGGGTTAGTTCAAGTCTTGTTCCTGATACTGACCAGATATGTCTTGGATTCTTGTTATCCTTAGTTTGACTTAATGGGTTCAGGAAAAGAATGAATGTATGTTGTGAAAAAAGCAAACATTCTTCTTCATCTTCTTCTTTCGGTTGCTCCCGTTAGGGGTTGCCACAGCGGATCATCTTCTTCCATATCTTTCTGTCTTCTGCATATACACATGTATCTTATCAGGCGGTATGGGATCGCAGCAGTTGTAATGCTGTTTACACTTCCAGAGGCCTAAATTTAACACTTGTGTGGAGCTTATATGTTCTCCTCATGTCTACCTATCTATATAAAAGATGAGTGAGTTAGCATAAATTAGCCCTGCATGTTAGTGTGACTATATGCATAACATTAACCTGTGACATACTGGTACCCTGTCTAGGTCTCCAGTACTGCATTTTATACTGCCAGGGTAGACACCTGCTCCCTCCTATCCAGAACTAGAAAAGGAGCTTAGAAAATGAATGTATGAAGGAATTAAAACTTTCTATCAAATACCAGTGCTCTATCATTCTGACAGAATAACAGTTTAAAGAAGACATTTAAAAAAATTAAAGAGGGGAATGAGATAATACACATGGGGAAAAGAATGGCCATTAACAGCCATTATGAACAATGCTGCTTATCTTCTTTATGACACACTATCATTGAGTACTTTTGGCTAACAAATTATTCAACAGAAGACTGGCAAGAAATGCTAATGGGGCCCTTAATACCTAAAGCAATATGCCTTTATAAAGCATCACTTGTGACTACTCTATTATCATTAGCAAAATCTGGAGCTTTTTCTTTTTTGTTGTAATGTTAATGAGGTGGTTGTTATTGTTTATTATAGTATTTCTTGAGCTTCAGTAAGAAGTTAAATTTCCCCTTGGGACAAATAAACTACTTACTTTACCTACCTACCCACTCAGCTTACCTTCTTACTCTCTTTCTTTCTACCCATCTAAAACAAAATATGGCCTGGAATAAGGCAGATAATCATGAATGTGCTTCTCAGTGCTATGCATATTAGAAAATCAGCCAGAGACCTAAAGTAATTGTTATTGACTTTAGGTAAAAAAAAAAATTGACATCCAGCCACTCATCATTGGCGGGACCTGTGTGGAGAGGGTCCTGGTGTTCAGGTTAGTGGGCATTGAGCTGGAGGATGACCTGACCTGGAGCGCCAACACCAAGGAGCTGCTTAAGAAGGCACAGCAGAGGCTGTATTTTCTAAGAATCCTCAGAAAGAACCATCTACCCAAAAACCTGCTCCTTGCCTTTTATCACTGTTCCATCGAGAGTGTGCTTACGTACGGACTGTGTGTGTGGTACGGTAGCTGCACTTCCTCAGAAAGGAAAGTGCTCCACAGGGTCGTCAGGACAGCGGAGAACACAACTAGCTATACCCGCCCCACTCTGGAACAAATCTACACGTCCCGATGCCGCAAAAAAGCAATAGACATTTCACAGGATTCATCACATCCCGGTTATTGCCTCTTCCAGCTTTTGCCATCGGGCAAGAGATACAGAGCAATGAAAACCAGGACAAACCACCTTAAAAACAGCTTTTATCCAAAAGCAATCATGGCCCTGAATGCAGAAAAAAACTGCTCCATATCATTCTCCCAATGTGCAATATAGACCTTAAGTCAAACAGTGCAATTTGTACATTTAACCAGTGCAATTTGTATATATAACAAGTGCAATTTGTAAATGTTGTATTTTTATTACTATTCGGTTTGTTATTATTTTCACTCTTCTTGTCTTTTAAACTCTTACGCCTCACACTGAGTCGACTGCCCCTTCAATTTAATTGTTCCTTTGTAAAAGTGACAATGACAATAAAGATCTATCTATCTCTCTATCAAGAAAGTTTGAAATGTGCTAATATTTGCCATTTTAATTAAAAACAAGATAAAAAATGAACAATATGTGGAATAAAAAGTCTGTCTGTATATAAAACAAAAAGACCTGAATAAAGGAAATGCATTTTAAGTCTCCTTACACAGAAATTGAAGGATATTGAATTGTTGAAAATGATTTCCAATTCCCAAACATCAAGATGTCATCAAAACTCTAGAGCAAAATTGACTAGCCACGTGACCTTATGACCTAAAGGAAGCTGACAGTAAGCCTGGAGGCAACAGAAGTTAATTGCCTGTGAAGGTCACAGATCCTACTATAAATAGCCACCCATTACAAGTAATATTATAATAAAAACATAATATTTCAAAAAAGGAATACACCCTTTTTACAGATGTATAGTCAAATAACACATTGTTGAAAACATGTAACATATTCAGTTAGATAAAATATTTGACACCTGAATATTCCAGAAATGAAGAATAGAAATATAGTGAAAAGACAGATAAAATAAAACTATTTCAACTCAGTTATTAGGCTACCTAAAATACTTAAATGCTGAGATTCTTGAAATATGTGCTATATGAAAAAGGGTATGCCTGAGAAACTTTAAATATTTTTCTAATAAAGCCAACTTCATTTACTGCATAAAAGAGAGGAGGCAGTATCTTGAGTATTTACTATTATAACCTTGTGAGATAGCTTGTTAATATTTGATACTGACAATTAATAAATAACATAAATGGGTGCATTGTTTCTGATGCAGATAAATATCAGCAGCTTATTAATGTTCAATAGCAGAAACATCTGATGTTTGTGCTGTTCCCATGTCCTGGTTAAAGTCCAAGCACAGACGCTGTTTGTGATGAACTGTACAGTTTAATTTTTTGTCACTGTAAATTTGCCCAGGTGTGTGAGATGAATGGTTGCTCGAGTGAATGACTAGTAATGAACTGACACTAAAAGACAGATTTTTGCCTTGCACCCAGTCCTGTAAGGATAGGCTTCAGTTTATTTTCATACTGTATTAGAAAAGTGGAATTGAAAAAATTATTGAAATATTTTTTGACTGTCATTGCAAAAATAGAGTAATATAATGTGATATAAATCATTCAGAAAAACAAGTGTAAATTTCCCCACATTTTTAAATACATTTTACATAATATTTACATATATAGAAAGAGAAGGATGGATCAGAGAGAATTTGACAATGATATCAAGGCAATTTGGTTAACAGCCAACTCTAAATTTGTTCAGTTAGAGCATATAAGGCTGTGTGGGTGAGTATACCCTGTGATGGTGGCACATACAAAGATAGCTGCTGCCTTGAGCTCAAAGCTGTCCATATAGGTACAGCATCACTATAATCCTCAACAGCATACACTGAGTAGAAACTGAATGGATAGATTAATAAAATACATCCCAACTAAATAAATGATGCATAGTCTATTGCACAGAATCATAGCTGTGTCAAGAATTACAAAATGCCTCTTTTCATAAGATGCAGACTAGCAAAATTAAAGGGGCAATTGTCTACTCACCACCTAAAACAACTTCTTAAATGAGTTTCCTTCCTACAAAATTCACCCCTTGTTTCTATCATTACATTTGTAATCATTATAACAGTATATTTATTGACTTTCTCACATCTAAAATATCTGTGTAAGAAATAGATGCTATGTGTAATACCATGTCTTATTTTGCTTTCTTTCCCCAGCCAGATTTCTTCTGGCAGCATCTTTTGGTTGCTAGGAAACTGTTCACATGCTTAAAGCTCACGATGCACTGTAACTCAACAACTAATTAAAACAGTATTTTAGCAAGCTGTTATTTACTGTTTATCTATATTTCAAATTTGATATTCTTTTCCTTTCAAGGCTGTTCTCCTTGAATTTCAGGTATTTACAGACTTACATATTTTTGAGAAGACAAGTGATATTTGCCTTTGTGAGTTAACCACTGCTAAATCAAGTACCACTTTCTCCCAGTTAAGATAATTTCTCTCATTTTTCCAGCAGTCTATCTGCTATTTCAGATCCATGGAAAAAAACACTTAGTGGACATATTGTTGCTCAGCCCAAGTCCAGATGCCAAAAGCAGTGCATGACATTCAGCTTAAGTCCTCTGGATAATGTCAAAGACAACAGATTTTGGTAAAATCAAAATAATATTGTTTCCAGGAGGACGTAGACACTTCATATTTAATGTACTTCTGGATGGAAGTTTTTCTGAAATAATATATATATAGCTTTTGATAATCTTATATTAATGTATAACAAGTCTTAACGTTTTCTGATTCTTTTCAGATATTGCAATGGGACTGGGATGTTTCATTTTTAATGATGGACCCAGTTGTAATGCCATGTGCCTCGAGATCCTGGCACAACTCGGACTCCAGGGGACTACAGTCATACCCAAGCAGATCGGTAGAGGAATCCAAAAACAGTGTATGTTATTTACAAAAATGAAATGACAAAAAAAAATAAACAGCAGTGTCATCAACAAATATGCCACTGCTGATGACACCTTCCAACAAATAATAAAAAGAAACCAGAACTTTTATTTAAACAGATCCCCTAGCAGATTGCCGTAGGGTCATCCATCCACAGGTCACTATATTCATGCAACATATTCACAATATCCATAAAAAATGCTGTTTTATCTTGTCTAGATGGCCTAGTCCCAGGACTATATACCCTATAGATAGGACTTCCCAGTTCTCTCAGACAGTTCCTGATGCTTAATCTTTACACTACCCTTCTGGGGTAGGTATTCACACCAGTACCTTTTCTTTACCTTGGACAAGGTACTCTGACTGACGGCCTGGTCACCTTGCAGGGCAAAACCTCCTGATGTGTCCTATCTGATGACAACCATAATGGTTGCCTCCCTCTTTATTTTGCCTAGGAGACTTCTCAGCACTATACACACTATGACCCAAAGCATTGCCTGACACACTTCTGGGCCTTAGTGTTGTTCCGGTCTTCACTGCGTCGTGACCCTCTTGCAGGTTCCTTCATTGCTGTGTAGCAAGGGACTCCTCCACCATCTCTGTAGCTTTTTGACAGGATGCTGGTCAACACTTCTTTACCCAGGTACTAAGTTGCTTGTCAAATACCTGTATAAGTTTCTCCAACACAATAAAGCCATTCACCTGGTTAGCAGTGTGCTAGTAGGTCCACAAGCTCTTTAGAAGACTTAAGCCTGTCCCATTCTGTGGACTGAAACTTCTGCCTACAAGTGTCTGGGCAACCTTCAGACTCACTCTGTACATTTTCCCCAGCAACTAGGCAAACTGGCTTTGGAGTACAGACACATGCTGCTCCATGCACTTTGCCTGGCCTCCTGAGTGGCCCACGCATTCCTACCAGAGTGCCTCCAGCACCTGCACATCTCCTGTGCCCTCATTGGATAATCTATCTGGAATTTCCAAAGCAGGTGGATCTATGGGAGGCACAATGTACAACAACAAAATCAGTGTTTTCAGCTGTGCTCATAAAACAAAAACAAAAGAGAAGTCTATCTTTCACCACTGTTCACACCCCATATGTTTCAGATAGCACAGTCTGCAGTAGTTTCTCCATGGCTTAAACTTGACCTGAAAACTTCATAGCTGGGGCCTTAAACCCCACTCCTTAAATTGCTTAGCTTTTATCTGCCATGTTGTACAAAGGGACTGGCTGGCCACTGACATAAGGCAGCTGAAACGTGCACTTAGCATTGTGCTTTTTTATTTTGGTTGCATGTAACATTTCTTATATCTAACAGCGTATATAACTGTGCTTATTTATCGAAAAACTGCTAAGTCTAAATTCTCCTCACTGAAGCTTTTTCAGACATGGCTTTGAAAATGAAAGTGTCAAAAATTCTTGTGTTTGAACATCCAGAAGGTAGTAATGTCACTAGGTTTCATTTCTGGGAGATAAAAAAGAGAGTGCTTGTTCAGCAAATATCTCAGTATAATGGAATAATTCTTAAAAGAAAGCAGTGATTTTAGTTTATCCTTTTCTGTGGACCTGACCAACTATAGACCACTACATTATGTAAATATTTTTGAGAAAAAAAATCATATTCAGGCTAATATGTACTATAATCAGTTCAGAACTGGTATTCCAAAGGTTTAATTGAATCTCCAACCAGTTTCTGTTATGTTCCATTATCAGTATATTTTAATTGTTTATGGAATACTAGCAAAATACCCGCGCTTCGCAGCGGAGAAGTAGTGTGTTAAAGAGGTTATGAAAAAAAAAGGAAACATTTTAAAAATAACGTAACATGATTGTCAATGTAATTGTGTTGTCATTGTTATGAGTGTTGCTGTGTTTTATATATATAAAATACACACACACACATATAAACATATATATACATATACATATACACATATATATATACATATCTACATATATATATATATATATATATATATATATATATATATATATATATATATATATATATATATATATATATATATATATATATATATATACATATACACATCCACATATCAACATATATATATATACACATATATACACACACACACGCTTTATGGGTGATGATTGTTTTACTCTTTTTATCTTTATTTTATTTTATTGTAGAATCAACTCCTATCTGCGCACAGCAGGGCAGCCGTGGGCGGATGCGTATGGTGTATTCACTCCATGTTATCGTGCATTGCGCTGTCAGTGGTATTTTGATAAAAGAATTTGAACAACATATAAGAAGCGTATAAATTATTAAACAGTAAAACATTAACATTTAAGAAGTAAAGTTACATTAAGTACTACTACAGTGCCTTCGGGTATACGTCATTTTTTGTTTGCCCATTACATGCTTAAATGTATACATTTTTTGGTGCACCTACCCGAGAACACGCGACATATAACCGAGCGTGGGAGAAGCATGGATTTTAAACACGCGTTGAGTTCATCTGCTGGTCTCCCTCGTGGAATAACTGGTAATGTTTGGCTAAAATCTACAGCGAGTAAAACGACATTACCTCCTATTTTTTTTTTTACGATCTCTGAGATCTTGCTTTTTTCGGTTCAAGGCTTCATAAGCTCTTTTATGTTGTATGGTGTACTTATCCCAAACCATCATGTTTGAATGTTGCAAGACTTTCGCCTTGTATGTAGATCGGGGTAATTACATTCATTGCATTCCTAGTCTGAATCAGAATCTGATTGTATGGGTGGTTACCTGGCACTGTAGGGTTGCCACCCGTCCTTTAAAATACGGAATTGTGCCGCGTTTGAGAATGAAATTGCGCGTCCCGTTTTGAATCAATACTGGACGGGATTTATCCCGTATTTTTTTTATCATTTTTTTTTTAAAGCAGCGTCTCATGCAAATCATCCCACACGCATTTTATGAAGATGCCTCCTTTCCTACTTTTGATTGGGTAATACTTGATGTCATCGTTAGTTTGATTGGTGTTTTTAACTGTCCAGTGAGGAGGGCGTGTCTTTTAAGTACAGTCTGCAAAGTGTTGGCACTGAGATGTGGCGTCAGCGCCATAGTTGAAGCCCCTAACGTTGCGGTCAGCAAGTCGGCTAACATCCGCCATGTGCCGTCTTTCAGTTGCGAGAAGCAGATCATAGAATGGTTTAAACTGTTGCCCCTAACGTTGCGCCACGGCGTGTGGTTCGTTTATACCTCGTGTCTTCTCATTAAACTTTTATCTCGCGAATATGTTATTGCAATCCGCAGCGGGAGCGTTTCTATAAACTTAATTTAAACTTACGTTTTACACCGTGCTTTGTTTCCCTTATGAACATGCTTGTATGCTTAACTCGCTCCGTTCTCAATTGTTTAATTAATTTTTTGCTCTTCGCTGTTTGCGGCTGTTCCTCCATTTCCCCCTACTTCGTTCTTTTATCTCGCGAATATGTTATTGCAATCCTTAACGGGAGCGTTAAAATAAACTGATTGAAAATAGTTTTGCATTTACCTTTTTAGTAAAAGGCGAGCTTTTAAGCCTGAGAAATCACCCCGTAAATGCACACGTTTAATTGGACATGTGTTAATATGTATGGTTACACAGTATTAAAAGACAGTGAACAACGTCAGTTACCTTTCTTCCCGCGTTTGATAAAAGGTGAGCTTTTAAGCCTGAGAAATCACCCCGTAAATGCACACATTTAATTGCACATGTGTTAATATGTATGCTTACACAGTATTAAAAGACAGTCAAAAATTAACGTCATTTACCTTCGTTCCCGCGTGTGACTCGTGCTGTAAATGTCTTCCTTGTTTTTAGTTCACGTGATTACGTAGGAGGCGTGATGACGCGATACGTGACTCCGCCTCCTCCATTACAGTGTATGGACAAAAAATATGTTCCAGTTATGACCATTACGCTTTGAATTTCAAAATGAAACCTGCCTAACTTTTGTAAGTAAGCTGTAAGGAATGAGCCTGCCAAATTTCAGCCTTCCACCTACACGGGAAGTTGGAGAATTAGTGATGAGTGAGTCAGTCAGTGAGTGAGTGAGTCAGTCAGTCAGTGAGGGCTTTGCCTTTTATTATTATAGATACGGGTGTTTAATTTGCATTCAAAATGCAGTGGTTAAAAAAAAACCTAAACAACATATTTTGTTGATCCCCTACTATTGATTTGCATGTTTATTCTCTGTTGTAGACCTCTCACCAATATGTATTCCTAAAAATGAAGTGTATTATCTGTGTTTTAATATATTGGTACTAACTTAGGTTGCACAGTCATCCATGCAACTTATTTTGCACATTAACCTGATGGCTAACGATGAGGATATTTCAACAAACCATTACTACTCACATCTTAATCTGACTTGATGTTCTACACTCAATATCCTAGGGTTTCCATGTATTCTCTTCTGCTCTTTTCATTTTCCATGTTTAATACCTTATTTATTGTTTTACAACTATGACCTACTATCAGTATTCCTTTGGGAGTTTTGCTACATTGTTTACTAATTTCTACCTTTAGGACTACATCTGTGATGTGTACATATGTCTGCCATAATATCTTTTGTCCTTATCAGACTATGTCGCTGTCATAAAGTTTGCTTTACGTGAAAACTACACTAAAAACATTTATTGAAATATTTCTGACAATTCTTTCAACCTTTTATAAAAATATTTGATACCTTTAATGTTGGATATAAGCCATTAACAATTTCATTCCTTTGAGATGTTCTATTTGTGCCTTTTGGAGCTTGCCTGTTTGTAGTAAAGGGGTTTCAATTGACTGCAGTATAGCACCTGTATCTAGAAGGTCCAGTTTATGGTCAGTCAGTATTATGGCCTATCCTACACAATGAAGACAAAAATAACACTCCAAACAGCTCCATCACATCCAACCTCTGCTCCTTAGGGACAAGCTGACAGAGATGGGAGTAGATTCATACCTGGTGGCATGGATCGTGGACTATCTTAAAGACAGACCTCAGTATGTGCGTCTTGGGAACTGCACGTTTGACATTGTGGTCAGCAACACAGGAGCGCCACAAGGGACTGTACTTTCTCCGGTTCTGTTCAGCCTATATACACCGGACTTCCAATACAACTCGGAGTCCTGCCACATGCAAAAGTTCGCTGACAACACTGCTATCGTGGGCTGCATCAGGAGTGGGCAGCAGGAGGAGTATAGGGACCTAATCAATGACTTTGTTAAATGGTGCGACTCAAACCACCTACACCTGAACACCAGCAAAACCAAGGAGCTGGTGGTGGATTTTAGGAGGCCCAGACCCCCCATGGACCCCGTGATCATCAGAGGTGACTGTGTGCAGATGGTACAGACCTATAAATATCTGGGAGTGCAGCTGGATGATAAATTAGACTGGACTGCCAATACTGATGCTCTGTGTAAGAAAGGACAGAGCCGGTTATACTTCCTTAGAAGGCTGGCGTCCTTCAACATCTGCAATAAGATGCTGCAGATGTTCTATCAGACTGTTGTGGCAAGCGCCCTCTTCTATGCGGTGGTGTGCTGGGGAGGCAGCATTAAGAAGAAAGACGCCTCACGCCTGGACAAACTGGTGAGGAAGGCAGGCTCTATTGTTGGCATGGAGCTGGACAGTTTAACATCTGTGGCAGAGCGACGGGCAAGAAGCAGGCTCCTATCAATTATGGAGAATCCACTGCATCCACTAAACAGTGTCATCTCCAGACAGAAGAGCAGCTTCAGCGACAGACTGCTGTTACTGTCCTGCTCCACTGACAGACTGAGAATATCGTTCCTCCCCGAAACTATGCGACTCTTCAATTCCACCCGGGGGGGTAAACGTTAACATTATAAAAAGTTATTGTCTGTTTTTTACCTGCATTATTATCAATCTTTAATTTAATATTGTTGGGTTTTTTTTTTGGTATCAGTATGCTGCTGCTGGAGAATGTGAATTTCCCCTTGGGATTAATAAAGTATCTATCTATCTATCTATCTATCTATCTATCTATCTATCTATCTAGCCGAGTCAGCCTTGAAAAAGGCTGTTCACTCTCGATCTCTATGAAACCTGACAGACCTTGAGTAGATTCACAGAAAAGAATGGGGTAAAATGGCAGTGTCCACATGTACAAGGTTAATAGATGCCTGTACACACAGTCTGAAAGCTGTCATGAATGCCAAAGAAGCATCTACTAAATAGTGATTTGATTGGGGTGAACATCTATGCAATCTATTCACTGGGGAACAATTTTGAACAATTTTTTTGTTAACTTCAATTTTTAAGCTTATTTACACTAAAATAGGTATGCTGATTCTTAAAGTGCAGTTAGTTTTCTTCTATCACGTCAGGTTTTTTCTCTACCACTTATATTAGTGCGATTACTGTAGCGTGGATTTTTATAGGCTATTCATTTACACGCAAGACAGTGTGGTCAGAGGTTGTGCGCTGTTCTACGTAGTGAATAAGCAAAATCTATTTTTCTACTTACACACGTATTTCCTTTCTTCAGATCATGTCTGCCTCTGCTATTTCTCGTCGTAAGTGCCTAAACAACCCTGATTCATTTTATTATATCTTTGGCAGTTTCACCATTCCCAGTCAAAGGGCGAACATCAGCACATTTGTAGAGCAAGCCTATTTGTCATATTTCAAAGTTAAACTTGGTGATCAAGATAAGTCTTGGGCCCCTCATAAGGTTTGCAAACAGTGTGTTGAGGGTTTACGGATGTGGATAAAGGGTACACGTGATAAGATGCCATTTGGTATACCTATGGTTTGGCGAGAGCCAGGAGATCATTTCAGTGACTGTTACTTTTGTATAGTGAAAACTTCAGGATAAAACAAGAAAAATAAATGTAACATAGAGTATCCTAGTCTACCATCAGCTATACGCCCAGTGGCTCATTCAGATGAAATCCCAGTGCCGGTTTTCGTTACACTACCCTCTCTTGAAGAACATGATTATGGTGATGAACTAGGTGACAACAATGTTGAAGAGTTTGAAATTGAAGAGGACTCTGTTCGTAAGGGATTTAATCAGCATGAGTTGAGTTATATGACACGTGATTTGGGACTATCAAAGCAGGCTTCAGAACTCCTAGCATCAAGACTGCGTGAGAAAAACTTACTTGAAAAAGGAACGAAGGTATCGTACTTACGAACCAGAGAAATTGCATTTCTGCAGGACTTTAGAACTGACAGTGGCTTTGTGCATTGCCATAACATACCTGGTTTAATGGAGGAATTGGGAATTCCAATCTATAACTCAACTGAATGGCGACTATTCATCGATAGCTCAAAGTGGAGCTTAAAGTGTGTCCTCCTTCACAATGGCAATATATTTGGGTCAGTCCCAATTGGCCATTCAGTTTCTCTTTGTGAAGAATATGCAGACATAAAGAGAGTAATTGAGTTGTTGCAATATCGCCAATACAATTGGGTCATCTGTGTTGATCTTAAAATGGTATGCTTCCTTCTTGGTCAGCAACACGGATACACCAAGTATCCCTGTTATCTGTGCATGTGGGACAGCAGAGCTCGTGAGAGGCATTGAGTGGAAAGGAATTGGCCTCCAAGATCTGCCCTAAAACCAGGTAATCCAAACATTCTACATGAGCCACTTGTTGATAGAAAGAATATTATATTCCTGCCTCTGCACATGAAACTGGGTCTGATGAAGCAGTTCGTTAAAGCTTTGCCAACTGAAGGAGACTGTTTCAAGTACCTCATTTTGGCATTTCCTAGCCTGACATTTGAAAAAATAAAGGCCGGTATGTTTGATGGACCACAGATTCGGCAGCTCATCAAAGATGAACATCAGGACAATGTCAGAAGTCAAAAAGAATGCTTGGTTATCATTCAAAGCCATTGTCAAGGACTTTCTTGGAAACACACGAGCAAATAATTACACAGAAATTGTCCAGAAACTCTTGGAGAGCTACAAAATGCTTGGTTGCAGTATAAGCATCAAGGTGCATTTTCTGCATAACCGTCTTTCTAACTTCCCGGAAAACCTTGGTGCAGTCAGTGATGAGTAAGGTGAACGATTCCACCAAGATTTGAAGATCATGGAAGGACGGTATATGGGTAGATGGGATGTACATATGATGGCTGACTATTGTTGGAGCATCCGGCAGGATTGTCCTAACACTGAACACTCCAGGAAAAGCTATAAGTGTACATTTTTACCTTAACCACTTACCCGATTAATTTTCAAATGTTTTACTGTAAAAAAAATGTCAGAGTGACAATAAATCCTTTGTATGAACAAAAGAAATTTAAATAAACAGTACATTCAAGTTATTATTTCATTATTTTTTCATTGTATGTAAAATGTGTATGTTTTTTGTCAAAAATGGAGGGTACCCTGAATCGTAAAAACTGGATGTGATAGCAAAAAACTGGGGTCACTTCTGGATTCACCACCGAAAAATTAGTAAAAAAACAAGTGTAACATCTAACTCAACAAAAAATGCGTTCTTCAGTGAATTATTTGTGTTTAATATTTGTAATTAATTTAAATCAGTTTGCAGAAGTCTCTTTTCACTGAAACATTAAAGAGTCTTTTTCGGTTGATCCATGTCAAAAAAGCTACATTAAATCAAGTGTGAAACAATGTTGTATAAGAATCATATGTGAAAATTTCCAGCAGAGTGAAAACTTTTTAAAAGCACTGTATACCTGAAGAGGGCGGCACGGTGGCGCAGTGGGTAGCGCTGCTGCCTCGCAGTTGGGAGATCTGGGGACCTGGGTTCGCTTCCCGGGTCCTCCCTGCGTGGAGTTTGCATGTTCTCCCCATGTCTGCATGGGTTTCCTCCGGGCGCTCCGGTTTCCTCCCACAGTCCAAAGACATGCAGGTTAGGTGGATTGGTGATTCTAAATTGACCCTAGTGTGTGCTTGGTGTGTGGGTGTGTTTGTGTGTGTCCTGCGGTGGGTTGGCACCCTGCCCGGGATTGGTTCCTGCCTTGTGCCCTGTGTTGGCTGGGATTGGCTCCAGCGGACCCCCGTGACCCTGTGTTCGGATTCAGCGGGTTGGAAAATGGATGGTTGGATGTATACCTGAAGATAAAGCCTAACTATTTGGCATTACAAAACCTGTTGTGAAAATAATTAAATTTTTACTAATTCTGATGTAACCTCAGAGTACATGCAGAAAAGCCTGTCATGTCAAAGCCTATATTATAAATACTACAGGACATGCCTTTTCCTGCCTCTACAAAATAGGTTGAACAAATGGAAAAGTTCCATAACCCTTTTTTTCAGCTGGCCATCTGCCACACATTTTTGTAACTAAGGATCAGAAAAGCCATATTCCAGCATGATACCAAACTTATATGGCTAGCCTGTAATTTAAAATTTATGAACATGCTTAAACTCCTAGATATGCTGTTATAGTTCAGTAAAATTCTCTAAACCTTAAAAAATAAATTTAAATAGTACATTTAAAAAAGTAACAGAAACTATATAAAGAATACATTTCTTATTAAAACTTTTCTTTTCTAAATGGCATTTGTTTGTGGTTCAATGGCTAATTCAAAAATGTAGTTTAAAAGTGTCACATACAGTATTTGCTAATTTCTGAATGAACAATACCATATAGTATTATCTTCCACTGTCTTTACTAAAATTCAAGTTTCTTTAACTAATCAGATAAACAGACAGCCTGTGAAGGTGGGTTGGAATCAAAACCGAATATAGTTAATAATATTATATTTTAATGACTCTCTTTAATGAAAAATTTTACACAATTTGTTTTCTTCCTGTATTACTCAGCCATTGATTTACATCTAAAAACAACACAGTTGCATTTACTGTAAACTGACATCAATGAGGTGCCTCTGTTTAGATCAATAAATTACTTCTAAGGCTACTAAGGCACTCTGAAGCTGTACTCAGAATAGCGCTATACAAAAACAAATTGAATTGAACTAAATTAGTACATCCAGCCAGGGGCACACATTCCATGGAAATTGGCTCCTTTAAATTGTAGCTTTCTGCTGCATGTTATGTCATTAAGGAGAAAGGAAATCAAGCACTAGAAAAAAATACAGTTAGTTTATTATATAAATGCAATTTTACAATCCCAAATACAAACAGCTGAAGGAAGTCTATAGAAAAGGACAATGTAATAAAAATGTCCTTGGCAGTCATATTTGTTTTGGTTCAGTAAGTGTACAGTAGGAGGTGGTCATCTATTGTGGTCTATTGTGGGAAGAGAAGCGTCCTATCCACAGACAGACATGTCTCAAGTTCTCAATGTTCATAGATACCGAGCCTTCCAGGATGTGGCACCTACTTTACAACTTAGAAAGTAATGTTTCTGAAAATGTCCTTGTTTTTTTCTCTCTCCTCTGTATTTTTATTTTTCTCTCTAAAATCAATTCAGTTGTTCTATCCAGTGCTCAAGTCACTGGTATAAGAAAACTGACGGATCCATATATATATAAAATGACAAAATGTCCAGCAGCTATACAGGGGTGTGCAATTGCCTGGCACTCACAAGAGGGCTGTAATGTCCCATGAACAAAGGCAACAAACACAGAAAAAGACTGATGTAAGGCCTAGAATTTATGATAAACAAAGGCAACAAGACACACAAAGAAAGAGGGACATAAAGGCTAACATATCCGGCGAACAGAGGTTCCAAAGTGCACAACCTGATTCAAAAAGACTTATTATTGAGGAATTATAAATAAGAAAAACAGTATGATATACTGTTCAACTTGTCTTGATGTATAGTTATACAAGATGTTGTCATTTTTGGGGTTCGCCCATATTTTTGGCCCTCTAGACACCAAAAATTAATTTTTAGGCTTTTTGGACCATATTTTGTGCAGCTAATCAAGTTCTTGTCAAACTACATTATTTATAAAAAAAACAGAATTTTATATTGAGAAAATTAATTGATTTAAATTATAATCATATATTGTCATCTCAACTCATTTGGCTTCCTCATATATTATACTTTTATGCATCAGCTTTTTTGCTGGCTGTTCTTTCTTTAACCAATATATTTTTTATTTAACTTGGTCATGTTATCTATTTATTTTAAACAACATTATCAGATGCTTCCTTATTTTATATATTTCTGTTGTCACACACGTGCGATTAGGAGGCAGTCAAAGAGCCTAAAAGTGAGCAAACTATCGCGAGATATGAGTTGGTCACGTGGTACTTACCTGGATCTTTTCTTTCCACAGAAAGCCAGAAGAAAAATAATTGCCTCCACTTCCGGGTATAAAAATGGCCGCAACAACGTCACTTCCGGCCATTCTCAATGACATCACTTCCGGCTCATCCAGATCACATCACTTCCGGTTCCTGCACCTAACTATTTCCTGTTCCCATAATCCTTTTTGTATAAATCCACCATTTTCACAAAGTAAAGACTGTCAAATGTTCTTGTAATTTAAAAAGAAGCTTTTTTTCCATATATTGTCTTAGGGCAATATACGGGGACAGTCCCTAAACCTTTTTCTTGATTCCAGTGTTGTTTTTTCAAGGGTTAAAAGCCCACACTATACATAAATATATATTCTGGAGGAGGAATGAGACCTCCTGTCTTCCTGGTTGTCCCGGCCGGGCGTGAACCCCGTCTGGGTGCCACAGCATGTTGGAGAAATTAGAGGAACACATCGAAGAAAATAGATCCAAACTGAAAATGCTTGCCAAACAGATTAATGACGTTACAGATCAGCTGGATGATGTTAAGCAGACATTCACGGCACGAGTTGAAACAGCAGAACAATTGCCGTCTAACACCAATGAAAAAGCTACAGCTGCGAATTCCGAATGCAAAAAAACTCGGAGACAGACTTGCGGCCCTGGAAGATGGGTGCAGAAGAAATAATATAAGAATTGTGGGTATACCTGAGAAACAAGAAAGCTCAAGCCCAGTGAAATTTGCAGTAGAATTACTCTCTAAAATAATTGGAGATGATATTAAACTCGACATTGAGATAGCAGCTGCTTATCGCATATACAGATCAAGCACCTTTAACCCAGGTCTTTTATTGTCCGCTTCGAGCCATTGTAAGCTTGATGTGATGGCACTTCTCAGACACAAGCAAGAGATTATATTTGAAAATAATCTTATTCATATTTTCCCCGACTTCTCACCATTAACAGCTGCAAAACGTGCAGCCTACTTTAACATTAAAAAGCTGCTACAGAAAGCCGATATCAAATACAGCCTCTTGTATCCCGCCAAACTGAAAGTGGAAGTTCAAGACCAATATTTTGTATTTTCAAGCAAGGAAGAAGCTGTTTCCAACACTCTTTTGAAAGTTAAAAAGGAGCCATATTCTGTCATGGCATGGGAAGGATCTATCATCTGCTGTCGGATCCAGTTTTAAAGAGACTGGTATTATAATTATACATCCTTTTCTTTACTTGGACACTATATGTTTATATCTTAATTACAGTTACAGACATGAGTGTGTGGAAGTGTGGAAGTAATTAAAGTAGGGTTTAATTTTTCTTTTGTTTTTTTTTTTTTTTTTCTACCTTAAAGTAGACTGTTTAACATCATACCCTTGGTTTATTGCTAATTCTACGATTACATTAGGACTTACTATGTTTATCCTAGAACACTTTTTAAAATCATTCCCAGGGTTCATTATTTTATCATCTTAATATCTTAAAATTGCTGAAGATTATTTTAAGCTTAACGACTGTTAACGATTATATTTTTGGCAGATAGTATTTAGACTTCAGCTGCAATAGAAATCTCTAATTTGTTTTAACTCTCAAACGCCGCTGCGGGGCGGGGTTGCTTTGTTTTTGACGTACTCTGTCTCTTTGTATGTCAGAGGACCGGGACATCGCAAAGTGGGATCAAGCCTCATGTGGGGAGGCAAAATGGGGGGGTGGGGGGATAAAGGGGGGGAGAGAAGGAGAGCAGGTTATATCTAATCTATTCTTCTAATCCTTAAAACTATAAATATCAACGCAACAATGGGCTATATGGCAATAACTCATGGGGAATTTTGAAATTAAGATTAAAACTGCCTTCACTACCAGTTAAGAATATAAAATGACATTAAAAACTCAGAATCAATGTCTCCTTGATGGGACAGTTAACTTTGTGAGCTGGAATGTTAAAGGCCTGAATCACGAATTAAAGAGAAAGAAAGTATGTTCTCACCTAACAGGCTTAAACGCTAAAATAGTATTTTTACAGGAGACCCTCTTACTAAGCAAGGATCAGTTCAGGCTGCAAAAAGACTGGACTGGCCAAATGTTCCATTCTAGCTTTATAAAGAAAATTACAGGTGTGGGAATTCTCATACACAGAACAGTCCCATTTGTAGCATCAGATGTACAGTCATCCCTCACCTATCGCGGGGGTTACGTTCCAGAGCCCTCTGCGATAGGTGAAAATCCGCGAAGTGACGACCTATATTTATTTTATTATTTATACATATTTTAAGGCTTTATAAACCCTTCCCACACTCTTATAAACCTTTCTCACTCTCTTGTTAACCTTTCCCACACTCTTATAAACACTTCCTAATGCTCTTAGACACTTTCTACATTCTTAAACACCGCAGACCAACACTGCACACTGCACGCAGCGATCAGACGTCGATGTGTCTGCACTCGCTTTGTGAAGGGGGGCAGCTGAACTCACGCTGAGCAGAAATGGACTTTGTGCTGCTTCTGCCAAAACGCCTGCTTGTCGCTCTGCGTGTTCGGAAGGAGGAGGAGGAGTGGGGGTGTGTGAGGGCTGAACGCACGTTTGCTCAAACCCTCCTCCCCGGAGGTGCAGTACGCTCCTGCCACTTCGCATTGTCAAGGGGGTGGGGAGCTGAATGAACGCTAAGGAGAAGTGGACTTTGTGCTGGCTTTGTGCTGCTTGTCGCTCTGCGTGTCAATAATTTAAAAGCCTGTACATCACCAATTTTCCTGTCTCACTGTCTTGTCTTGCATGAAGTTAAAATGTTTTATAATAGTGAGATGTTACTCATATCCTTAGCCCGACATCCACATATCATATGTGTTAACAAAGTGTGTTTTTTAAGTTTACATGTGTTTAAAGCATGTGGGATGGGTATTTTAAGGCTTAAACTATTAAAATGTTTATTTATATGGTCTTTCTATATCGCGGATTTTCTCCTGTTGCTGATGGGTCTGGAACATAACTTCCGCGATAGGTGGGCAATCACTTGTATTTAAAAACCCGCAAAGTCATGAATCCGCGAAAAGTGAACCGCGAAGTAGCGAGGGATTACTGTAGTATCGGACCCCGAAGGGAGATATGTGAGGGTCATGGGCAACAGTAAAATGACTTTGGTAAATGTTTATGCACCCAATGTCAATGATAAGGAATTCATGCAAAATCTATTTGCATCCATTCCCAATGTGAACACTCATAAAATTATAATAGCTGGGGACTTTAATTGTGTTTTAAATCTACTCTTAGATCGGACTCCTGTGACAGGGGGGACGACATATAACACTGCAAAGACAATTACACAGTTTTTAACTGACCACAACTTATCAGACCCCTGGAGGTTTCTTAACCCAAACTCAAGAACATATTCGTTCTACTCACCAGTGCATCATAACTACTCAAGAATTGATTATTTTTTTTATAGATAATAATTTCCTGCCTACGATTAAATCGTGCAAATACGACACAATCGTTATCTCTGACCATGCCCCGTTAGTCTTGGAGCTAAAATCATTAAGCCCCTCACACTCACCTCGTAGATGGCGTCTTAACCCTCTTCTATTAGCAGACGAGAACTGCACAGAATTTATATCCAAACAAATCAGCTTCTTCCTAGAGACAAACACACCCTCAGAGGTTTCTGCAGGAACACTCTGGGAAACTCTAAAGGCCTTCTTAAGAGGACAGATTATTTCATATCTTTCCCACAGAAATAAATTAGAAACCAAGAAAGTGTCAGAGCTAAGAAGCGAAATTACTAGAATAGATGAAGAACAAGCCAGGCGTCCAAGTGAGGCTCTTCATAGGAAAAGGCAGGCCCTACATACAGAACTCAACATCTTGACAACTAAAGAAACTGAACAACTTATTTATAAGTCACGACATCATTACTATGAACATGGAGAAAAAGCTAATAAGCTTTTAGCTCAACAAATTCACAAACAAGAAGTTTGCAATGCAATACCAGTAATCACCAACACGAATGGAGAAGAAATCACTGACCATAAAAATATAATGCACATATTTAGAGATTATTATAAATCCTTATATTCTGCCGAGTTCAAAGAAGACAACACACAATCTAATGCATTTCTGGATACATTACAGACACCACACATAGATGCTTTAAGCACTGAGGAACTGGATAAACCTCTGACGCTAACAGCACTACTAGATGCTATAAAATCACTTCAAAGCAGGAAATCAGCAGGCCCTGATGGTTACCCTGTAGAATTTATAAGAAATTCTCCACTCAGCTGGCTCCCCTCTTATTGGCAACATAAGCTAGAGACAACCAAATACTACCTCAAACATTTCGCCAAGCATTAATCACAGTCTTTCCTAAACAAAATAAGGACTTGTTACAATGTGCATCATATAGACCAATTTCACTCCTGAATAATGATGTTAAGATACTCTCAAAAATTCTAGCTAGAAGGATGGAGAAAGTGCTGCCCTTGGTAATATCACAGGATCAAACTGGATTTATTAAAGGTCAACACCTATCTTCCAATCTCCGACGCCTGTTTAATGTAATATATTCACCAGCAAAATCAAACACCTCAGAGATATTACTATCATTAGATGCAGAAAAACCATTTGATATGATTGAATGGAACTACCTTTTCACTGCATTGGATAAATTTGGGTATGGCCCGAATATTTGTGCATGGATCAAACTACTGTATACCAATCCAGAAGCTTCAGTTTGTATTAACAACATTTGTTCAGACTACTGTAAGCTAGAACGTGGCACCAGACAAGGATGCCCCTTGTCACCACTGCTGTTTGCAATCACCATTGAACCACTGGCGGTTCACTGCCGAAATTCTTATCAGATAAAGGGGATTATCAGAGAAGGACTGGAACAGAAAATCTCTCTATATGCAGATGATATGGTTTTATATATATCAGACCCAGAAAACACTGTGCCTGCAGTTTTAACAGCACTCACAGAATTTCAAAAGATATCTGGTCTCAGAATTAATCTGAATAAAAGTATACTCTTTCCAGTGAATTCACAAGCATATAATATTAGATTGGACACCCTACCTTTTACCATAGCAGATCATTTTAAATACCTAGGGGTAAATATCACAAGTAAACATAAAGCTCTTTATCAACAAAATTTTGCCGTCTGTATGGAAAAAATTAAGCAAGACTTGCATAGAAGGTCAACCCTTCATCTCACTCTAGCCAGAAGAATTGACGTTGTTAAGATGAATATCCTTTCTAAACTTCTTTTTTTATTTCAAAACATTCCAATATATATCAATAAATCGTTTTTTAAACAATTAGATTCAACAATAACCTCATTCATTTGGATCTCAAAACACCCACGTATCCGAAGAGCGACCCTACAAAGACCTCAGGCAGAAGGTGGCATGGCTTTACCTAATTTTCAGTTTTATTACTGGGCAACAAACATACAAGCCATAAAAACCTGGACACAAAAAAATGAACATACACAGGCTTGGTCCGCAATAGAAGTAAAATCCTGTAGCACCTCTTTATACTCTCTGCTCTGCACTCCAATAAATACAAGTTATCGCAAATATACTAATAACCCAATTGGGCTTTACTCACTCAGAATATGGAACCAACTTAGAAAGCATTTTAAGATGGAAAATCTTTAATCCGTGGCACCTCTGCAAGAGAACCACCTCTTTCAACCCTCACAAACATATCCAGTTTTTAATACTTGGAAAAGATTTGGGATTAAAATGCTCAGAGATCTTTATATAGACAACATATTTGCATCTTTTGAACAATTCCGTTCCAAATTCAACCTCCCAGCTACACATTTCTTTCACTATCTTCAAATTAGAAACTTTGTCAAACAGAAACTGCCCGATTTTCCTCACCTCGTACCCTCCACCATGCTGGAAAAAATACTGCTTAATTTCGAGGAATTAAACACCATTTCCACATTATATAAAATCTTATTAGAGTCCCTACCTTTCAAAGACCCAAGAGGACATTGGGAAAAAGATCTCTTAATCAATATATCAGAAAAGGAGTGAAAGATAGCAATGCAGAGAATTCACTCGAGCTCCATATGTGCAAAGCATAGAATTATTCAACTAAAAATTATATATTGAGCTCATCTGTCTCGCTTAAAACTGTCCAAAATGTTTCCAGGGCAAGATCCAACCTGAGAACGCTGCAACCAAGCTCCCGCCTCACTGGGTCACATGTTTTGGGCATGCACCAAACTAACATCATCCATCCATCCATTTTCCAACCCGCTGAATCCGAACACAGGGTCACGGGGGTCTGCTGGAGCCAATCCCAGCCAACACAGGGCACAAGGCAGGAAACAATCCTGGGCAGGGTGCCAACCCACCGCAGGACACACACAAACACACCCACACACCAAGCACACACTAGGGCCAATTTAGAATCACCAATCTACCTAACCTGCATGTCCTTGGAATGTGGGAGGAAACCGGAGCGCCCGGAGGAAACCCACGCAGACACGGGGAGAACATGCAAACTCCACGCGGGGAGGACCTGGGAATCGAACCCAGGTCCCCAGATCTCCCAACTGCGAGGCAGCAGCGCTACCCACTGCGCCACCGTGCCGCCCAACTAACATCATTTTGGACCAAAATTTTTAAGTGCCTTTCAGACAGCCTTGGGGTCACAATCCCTCCTAACCCATTAACAGCTCTGTTCAGGGTTCTTCCAGACGGACTTGAAACGGAGAAGGACAAGCAAACGGTGATTGCATTCACTACACTTTTGGCACGCAGACTTATTTTGTTAAATTGGAAGAATCTTAACTCTCCTCTGATAAGTCAGTGGGAAACCAATGTTTTATATTATTTGAAATTGGAAAAAATCAAATTCTCAGTTAGAGGATCTGTACGGAATTTTTTCAAAACCTGGCAGGATCTAATCAATAATATTTTAGAATAAGAGAAATAATTATTACCGTTTTATTTCCCTTCTCCATTTTTTTTTATTTTATTTACCTATATATATTTCTTCCTTTCTTTTGTTTATTTTTGCCCTATTAAAAAGCCCTAAGTAATTCTCCTTTGGCTAAGCTCTCCTTCTCTCCTTGATTTGTCTTTCATTCTTTCTTGTTATGAATTAATCTATATGTATGGAATGAGTACAATAAAATTAATAAATAAAAAAAAAAAAAAAGAAAAAGAAAGGAAGACTGATGTATTTCAACGCATGACATCACTTCCGGGGTCAGACCACTGGACCCACCTCATCCTCCTAAAATACTTCATAATAGGAAAAACCGTTATCTTGGGCAGTCTGACTGAACCTCAGAATGACTCAAACTTTTGCACTATACAATTTTTTTTATGCCTTTTGTGTATCATTTAATAAACAGGTTTTGCCTGTGTTGCCCCAAACCTCTTCCTTTGTTTCTTGTGTCTATACAGTGGTATAGTCAGCAGGATCATCGCAGGATTACACGACGAGTGAACCACAAGACGTCAGAGCGATCATACAGGTAATAGCTGCAGGGATCCAATCCATGAAGGTCCAGGTGGGACAGCAACAGACCCAAATCACCAAAGCGAATGTACATGGCCAAGCCTGTGTTGCTTTCCAAAAGGACCTACAGATGGCAAAGTTCCAGGTACTGTTCCTGCTACATCCAGATGACAATGTGACCTTGGACCTTCTCATCGCAGTCCTCAAGCGCCACCATGTCGCCTTGCAAGGTTGAATAGGCCAAGAGGTACGCTGATAACCACAAATCCCGGCAGGGGTGAATTGCTAATCTGCAGCCTGTCTGGTGCGATTCAGAACCTGTAGTGCGTCCTAAGGAGAAGCACACAGCTCCTCCCCACTGCTACAAGTGCAGGGAGTTAGGACACACCATTCCCAACAGTGCACGCTTCTGTAAGCACATGAATTGCAGTTGGCCGAGAGGACAGAGGTACGGTTGTCTTGAAATCACCCTGTCTCTTCCATGCGATGAAGTGGCTGTGGTTAATAGGCATAAGGTCTCTGCACAAATCAATTCCTGTAGCAACATTTCTATTGTCGCTCACCGTTAAATACTTTTGCAACAATGGGAGTTTAGGATAACCATTATTTACTGGGACAGTCAGTGGTGCAGGTCACAAAGGGCTAACAAAAAAAAAAATCAGGGTGGCTGTCATGCACAGCCTCCCCACCCTGTATTTCTTTAAAAAGAAATTATGATTTCCACCTCTGATAAAGCACTGTGCCTAATTATTGATGGTAAAAATCCATCACAAGCCATTCCCACACCACGTGTAAAGCTGTTGATATGGCTACTCAGTGAGATATGAGTGACATTCCACTGTCACAGTCTGAAGACATAATACAGATGGAGGATACAATGGCCCGAGATATAGCTCCATCCATTGAGGTCCCCACTGATCCACTTACACAATTACAGTTTCAATTTAAATAGAAGCTGGCTTCTTTTAAATGGGAGCAGTGGAATGATGATTCCCTGAAGTTTGCTTTGAATGCGGTTGTTCTGATTGACGGGCAACGCACGAATTATCCCATGCCTCAGGGACGCCACTTTGTTTTGCAAAATGATTTATTCTATAGGATAATTGGACATTGTTTTAGTTCCACAGAGTTTTCAGTGACAACTTTTTGAATTAATGAAAAGACACTAGAGAGAATTAAACTCTGTTTCTAGGAATTAACGAGGAGGTCTGTCGCTTTTGCACTTCCTGCCTGGAACATACATAAATCCCAGGAAAATGTTCATTATACATTTCAACTAAATCTTCTATTAATATATGACAATGAAAGCTACTCATTTGTACCATTTTTGTAAAAATGGTTCACAAAATAACTGCAGTTTCAGTTGGAGTGTATAAGCTCTTAAGTGTAGTGTCCCTGTGAAGAAGCCCTTTAATGCAGCTAGTTGTTGTGAAGCAACAAGTGCTACAGAGACATTCTTACTACCTTAAATGAATGCCATTTCTCTTTAACAATGACAACTAGGAAGTACAAACCAGATAAACTATACAATTGTAATAAAAACAATTTCTTCAAACTGACTCAACAGCAAAATGTGCAAAACACAAACAAATATGGATGAATTACAATCCCTCACAAGATAAAACAATGTAAAAACCAAACCAAAATTATTTAAACTTCTCACATTTGTTTTTGTGTCTTTAAAATATTGGAGAAAACCTTCCAAAACACACCAACAGTATGCACTTCAGCCTTGGATTACTCAGGAACATCCTAGTAGGTGCCTGTGCAAGGTGTGGAAAGACTAACTTATGACATAAATTTTGCTTTACTTAATTTTATGAATGTATCAATACTTAATAAGCTGTATGTGCAGCATATTTTCGTATTATGTGATATCAGAAGCTCCAATACATTTACATATTTGGCTAATGCACCTTACAACGTGACTTATAATGTGGTTACATTTCTTTTGTTTTTCCAACTGAAGCACAACTAAGTGAAGTGACTTGGTCATATAGTGTCAGTGCCGGGATCTGAACCCACAACCTCAGAGTTTGAAGTCCAAAGCCTTAATCACAATACCATACTGCCTGCCTAATACCTTAAAATCATTCTTAATACAACAATTAATTTTCCTTTCCTTCCATTGTAATGGCTCAGATTCACGATTTATTTTAAAAGCAACTGCAAGTACTTGGAAAGATACATAAGCCAGAAGACTGCATATACAATGCACGTTACAAATAACTTGAAACTGGATTTTCACTTAAGTCTCACAAAGCCTATTGATTTCTAAAAGGTCTTCATTCTACCTGCTGTGAGTAACGTGAGTGTAAACAAAAGTCTCCTTATGTTAAACATTCACAACATTTAGTTCCGAGTGTCAAAAGTTCTCTGCTCATACTCAGGTGAATGTACACAGTAGCCTGAGCTAATTCCAGTCTGGTTTACCCCACTTCCAACAAGGACAAGCACTTTTACATCATTCACATTAACAAGGTAGTGTGTGTTGTGTGTCACAAGTCAGGCTGAAGTGTTACTGCAGAAGTGGCCTGAGTCTAATTTTACATTTTAAAACTAGCAATACAGTTTTGGAGCAAAGTTCCAGCATAAAGGTTTTAATCTAAATCCTAATGATGCATTAAATCTATAAAAAGCCACCTGAAATACACTAAATACAATACACTGGTCTTTGGTCTTGTTATTTCAGATCTATTCATCTTCTTTAAAATTATCTTATTCCTATGCCAGAGCTGCCTGTCTTCTTTCCCTTGAACATTTATTATTTTTCCTCAACATCACTAAGTGTTTACATTTTTTGAACTGAAATAACTTCTGAACTGATTAACGTTTCAGTTTAATGATAAATCTGCTTCATTGTTCATATGTGATAGGTTGAATATGTAAAATTAACTATCAATGTGTTGCTTAGCTCCTCTAAGTCTATCAAAAAATAAAGTGTGATCATTATATTAATTTGTGCTGTTGTATGCTTTTAGCATCCAAGATGATTTCCTGAATTTTCCCTCTCTCTATACTTTGTGGCAAGCAGCTGGGGGTGGTACCCAGCCGGGATGCCCAGAAGGACTGGATAAGGGCTTACACCTCCTCCAGACCACAAGGGGGCAACCACCCTGGTGGCTTTGGGGACCACGGGAACAGAGCCTAGAAGCTCAACCCTATAGGGGCCCGTGATGCCCGAGGAGCCCTAGCCCTCAGCACTTCCGCCACACCCGGAAGTGCTGGGGGGAAGAAGACCAGGGACACCTGGAGTGCTTCCAGGTGCACAGCCAGTACTTCCGCCACACCAGGGAGTGCCGGCAGTCGCTCATTGGGAGACACCATGTCCGGGTGGGTTTAAAAGGGGTCACCTCCCTCCATTCGATGGCTGGAGTCAGGTGGAAGAGGACAGAGCTCTGAAGACAGGAGTGGAGGTGGTCAGGAGAAGAGGCATTGCAGAGAGAGGCCTGGACTAAGGATGATTGGTGCAGGGGCACTGGGTTGTGCGTGGCACTTTGTAATATAGCAGAAATTAATAAACGTGTGTTGGTATTTGAACCTTCAGTGTCCGCCTGTCTGTGTCCAGGCTGCTTTCCACAACTTATATATCTGTATCCTCTGCAGTGTTTCCCCAATTAGAAAACATAGCAGAGTTGCAAATGTTGAAATGTTGCGAAATTTTCCACCGCCTCTACAACAAAAGTATATAAATAAAGAAAACAAGTAGCCATTTTCTATGCCACATTTAGCGCTTTTTAAAATCCATGCTGTGAATATAGCGCATGCTCCAATGGCCATCTGGTTGCTAGGCAGATTGTCACTTTGCTTCTTTGCCTAGTTGGTCTTCATGGTAACAAATAAACAAGCAATTACTTGCACTGGTGCTCTATTCCTATGGTTGATTTTTTCAGAAGCACACTGGTGGCTAAAAATCAAACATAAGTCTTTGAAAATTTTTATGAGAGAAAAAGATAGCCGAGCATTCAAAGCCATTTTCATGTAACTAATTTGTTAGAGCTTTTGTATATTAAATGCAACTCTCACTGCCTACTTTGGGTGTTTTAGTGGTCCATGTAAAGTCAGTTTAATACCATATGCTATTTAAATATATTTAACATCCATATATTGTGTTACACACTGCAGGATTGCTTAGCCATTGACTTGATTATCAGAGATCCATAGGATTCTTACAAAACGGTCAATCTACAGCATTTATTCATTATTCTGTGTAGATCCTCAAACCAAGTGATTTATTCAGACATGTAACATGAATGTCTTTTGGAGAACAAGTTACCGCTTGTTTTGTACACAATATTTACACCCAAAGTATCTTGCTGCATTTTCCAAACCAGCCTTATCCATTATAAGATTGACTGTGCAATAAGCAATAGAGTAGCCTTACAACAACAACTTGACATCCAGTTAAATATATGCTTTCACTAAGGGCCATCAACAAGTTTTATACTTCATATTGATTGTTGTAGGCATGCAACTGTAATGAAATTTTTCATTATGGCTGCGTGTTCAGATAACAACACAAACAAAACTTTGTAGTGGTATGCAGTTTCACACAAGTTATTTAGAAACTACAACTGTACAATTCTAAGTCGTGACATGTTTTAAACAGAACCTTTAAATTTACAGTGTGCCGCTCGTTTTTTTAAAACCAAATCCCACTGCAATTTTATTTCTTTGATTCATCTTAAGATTGCTCCTACAACGTCTATTAAACTCTTAAGGATATATTTGTTGTACATGATGCGTGTTTGCAACAAAAAAAAGGTAGTCATCCAATACACATCAGCAATTTCAGATTTGATTTCTAATCTGAGTAAACTTCAGCAAAAAAAAAAAAAAAAAATGTGACAATTGGAAGTCGCAAGTGAGCATCTCATATATAAAGCAGACTAACAATCTTGCGGTCTTGTATGTATGTTATCATCCAGTTGACTCTCGGAATGTTTCTGCTGTGGTCCGTAAAAGCAACCAACAGTTTTATCATGAAAAATCACTAGTATTATTTGCCATTTGTCATTTAATATTTGTTTTTTTTTAACTATATTTTCATCTTGCATTATTCTTACTGTAACAATGTTGTAGTGATAACAGAATTAAATCAACCTAATAATATTAATTTAATTGACTTTTTTTTCATTGTCAAAAATTCTGCATGTAAAAACTTATTACTACACCACAAAACAAAAATGAATCTGTGAAGTTGTGTTTTTTAATTATATTTTTCTCAAACAATTAAAAATCAAACTTTATTTTCCTCCTGGGCAACGCCGCGTATTTCAGCTAGTTTCCTATAAAGTAGAAAAATGTGTCAGTGCACTATAATATACATCAGATTGCCTGTTGTTGTACGTTAAAGTAGGAATGTGTTCAGGCACCAATAGAGATCACTGAATGAAAAGTCAACATGTGTGGTGCATTAAGGAGATTCGTTAAAAGTGTGTGATTAGGAGATTTTTGTTTAAACTGAAAATTCATTGTGCTTATTTACTGTTATTTAATATAGTCAACTTGTTCATTTGTTTTGTTTTTTATTTTTAATGTTATTAAACATTACCTTAATTTTTTGTTTTTTAATTGCTCATATTAGCACCATTCAAAGAAACAATCATCAAGACAATTAAGCAACTGATTTAAATATACATTATATACAGTGGTGTGAAAAACTATTTGCCCCCTTCCTAATTTCTTATTCTTTTGCATGTTTGTCACACAAAATGTTTCTGATCATCAAACACATTTAACCATTAGTCAAATATAACACAAGTAAACACAAAATGCAGTTTGTAAATGGTGGTTTTTATTATTTAGGGAGAAAAAAAAATCCAAACCTACATGGCCCTGTGTGAAAAAGTAATTGCCCCCTGAACCTAATAACTGGTTGGGCCACCCTTAGCAGCAATAACTGCAATCAAGCGTTTGCGATAACTTGCAATGAGTCTTTTACAGCGCTCTGGAGGAATTTTGGCCCACTCATCTTTGCAAAATTGTTGTAATTCAGCTTTATTTGAGGGTTTTCTAGCATGAACCGCCTTTTTAAGGTCATGCCATAGCATCTCAATTGGATTCAGGTCAGGACTTTGACTAGGCCACTCCAAAGTCTTCATTTTGTTTTTCTTCAGCCATTCAGAGGTGGATTTGCTGGTGTGTTTTGGGTCATTGTCCTGTTGCAGCACCCAAGATCGCTTCAGCTTGAGTTGACAAACAGATGGCCGGACATTCTCCTTCAGGATTTTTTGGTAGACAGTAGAATTCATGGTTCCATCTATCACAGCAAGCCTTCCAGGTCCTGAAGCAGCAAAACAACCCCAGACCATCACACTACCACCACCATATTTTACTGTTGGTATGATGTTCTTTTTCTGAAATGCTGTGTTCCTTTTACGCCAGATGTAACGGGACATTTGCCTTCCAAAAAGTTCAACTTTTGACTCATCAGTCCACAAGGTATTTTCCCAAAAGTCTTGGCAATCATTGAGATGTTTCTTAGCAAAATTGAGACGAGCCCTAATGTTCTTTTTGCTTAACAGTGGTTTGCGTCTTGGACATCTGCCATGCAGGCCGTTTTTGCCCAGTCTCTTTCTTATGGTGGAGTCGTGAACACTGACCTTAATTGAGGCAAGTGAGGCCTGCAGTTCTTTAGACGTTGTCCTGGGGTCTTTTGTGACCTCTCGGATGAGTCGTCTCTGCGCTCTTGGGGTAATTTTGGTCGGTCGGCCACTCCTGGGAAGGTTCACCACTGTTCCATGTTTTTGCTCTCACTGTGGTTCGCTGGAGTCCCAAAGCTTTAGAAATGGCTTTATAACCTTTACCAGACTGATAGATCTCAATTACTTCTGTTCTCATTTGTTCCTGAATTTCTTTGGATCTTGGCATGATGTCTAGCTTTTGAGGTGCTTTTGGTCTACTTCTCTGTGTCAGGCAGCTCCTATTTAAGTGATTTCTTGATTGAAACAGGTGTGGCAGTAATCAGGCCTGGGGGTGGCTACGGAAATTGAACTCAGGTGTGATACACCACAGTTAGGTTATTTTTTAACAAGGGGGCAATTACTTTTTCACACAGGGCCATGTAGGTTTGGATTTGTTTTCTCCCTAAATAATAAAAACCATCATTTAAAAACTGCATTTTGTGTTTACTTGTGTTATATTTGACTAATGGTTAAATGTGTTTGATGATCAGAAACATTTTGTGTGACAAACATGCAAAAGAATAAGAAATCAGGAAGGGGGCGAATAGTTTTTCACACCACTGTATGAATTAACCCACAAAAAAAGCAATTGTAATCACCAAAAATAAATGGAAATCGTTGTGTGACCAAAACAGGGACATTTTCAAGGGGGCAAAGGGAGTGCCCCTGCTAGATCAGATTTTTGTGGGAAACTCTGCTCTGTTTGTTGTTCTTAATTTCCTTCAATCCAAAACTACTCAGATTAACTTTTCTCCCTTTTGACTCATTTTCATAGTAGTTGTCTGTTTTGGACACATTCTGTTTCATCATTTGAAATAACAGAAGGTAACCTTTCCTTGATCCTGCTTGTGAATGCCTTAGCCAGAATCTTGAGAGGAGTGATCAGTGGGGTTCTTGTTTTATAGGGTGCTCAATTTGATGGGCTGTGATCTTCCTTAATAACAATGTAAAATCATGCTTGGAACAATGTTTCAGGAAGGAACTTTTCTTATCTAGCTACAAGAAATATAAATAACATTAAAATACAATAGATTAAGCAAGACCTTATTTAGTTATAATTAGTACTGTTCAATATTGATTAAACGGGTGTGAAATGAACCCAATGTTTGCATATGTTTTACATTTTGGACCTCTGACTGTCATCTTGCATTTATACAAAAATGTCAAGACAAGTAAAAGGGAAAATGAGAATCTTCATATTTTATAGGAATGTCAAACTCAGATACCAAATGATCACAATGGCTGTAGGTTTTTGTTCCAGTCACTTTCCCAGTTAGTAATCAATTAGTATTGCTGATGGAATGGGCTTATTTTGCTTTGAGTTTAACTGACTTACTTTTTAAAACTGTCTATTAACACTGTGGTTTTAATCTCTGTCCCTGAAAGGCAGCCATCTTCACTCCAATCATTTTCTTAATTTGAAGACAACTGAAACAGTTTATTTAAATGTATGACTTTTTTAGTGCTCTCATTCTTGATTTTCTTCTTTCTGAGAACACCATCCAAATTTTTTAGACCAACATTTATTCTGTGACCATCACTTTTTACTTTTCAGATATTTTATCAAAAAATGGAGTATGACGGACACATGAATACAAATGGTATCAAGTTATCTGGTTGACTGTTGGTTAACTTTGCATCTCGTTATTTCTTGTCAGCTGGTTAAGGAAAACAGAAACTGTTTAACGGTTTTAATCTTAAAAAGAAAGTTTAAGCAACAGAAATACGTTTCATTAGCAGCAGTATTTGGTTATTAATTAAGAAAGAGACAGGAACGAAAAGCTGCAATTGAAAAATTTCTTGAACAGAAAAACAAAATAGTTTGGGCAAGTCATTCTCATTGGGTTCACAATAGGAGCATTGCAAACATGAAACTTGTACATCCAGCAATTGTATTAGGTTAAATACGCAAAGATTAATCAAATTACCTTTTGGATTCAAATTGCGATACTGCTCCTCCATCTACTGCACATTAATTTCTATGAAGCTTTTATATATATTTTTTTTTTTTTCCCCCAAGTCTAAACACTTTTAAAAATGACACAAATTTGCTTTTATTCACATTATCTAGGGTGGACACTTTTTCACATATGTAGGTACAAAGATCATTTTATTTGTAAGCATTTTTTGTTGTATTCAAATGTTTAGAAAGCCAATTAATATGCTCTCATCCTACTTCATGCATCTTCAGCTTTCTGAATGAAGCATTACTTTCAAAATTGAATATGAAGGATAACATGAGCTCCTTACTGAAGGGGACATGTGAGAGTAGCATACAGTATGTGTTATTAGCTGCAGGGGACGGATGATCTGTGCCACGTGAAGTGACTTCACAATATTTCTCCCACTTATTTCTTTCTCACCCTAGCATTATGCAAACCCCAGGAGAAAACTGTGCTTAGGACAGAATGTATGTTAATCAGTCAGGTATCTTATGTTGCTCACGTTGAAGTGAAGAAAAACTAAATATAATATATTAAATAAACTTCCCTCTTAACAGAAATGCCACTCATTATATTTTCTAAATAAAGCCAATAGAAATAAAGAGTTAAAGAGAACAACTTTTTACAACAGCAGATACTGCTCATGACTGAAATGTTGTTAATTAAATTAAACCTGTCAGCTTGTACATGTATGAATTTACCATTGCAGGGAACCTAACACCTATAGTGAAATTTACCTTTGGTAAATAATAACACATAGCCTCTAAAAGTTGACTACTGTTAAAAAAAGAGTAACCTTTGCTTTAGGCATATGTTTGTTGAATTACAGTAATTGACAAGTTTGAAGAAAAACATTTAAGGTTACATTTTAAAGGCAGAACCATACAACAAAAACAAAAATAGTTAAAAGCACTGTGCATAAAGTTCAACTTTTCCTTTTCAACCTCCTGGAGGCTGTATAATGTAAATAAACTGATAACCCAAGAAACTGGACAACAATTCTGATATTACAAAAAATGATGCGTCATGCCCATTGTCCTGTCTTGAAGTCATATAACCAATAAAAATAGCCATACTGAGCAAACTAAACAAATTGCACATGAAGTGTAGTGTAGTGGTTACGGAGCTGGACTCTAACAAATCCAAGGCTGACTGTTCAATTCACACCTCTGAGTCACTCTGTAATCTTAAGTAATCATTTTAATTGTTTGTGCACCAAAACATAAGTAAACAACTATACTTTTCGTTAATCTTCCAAAGTACCTTGGATAAAGTAAATCTTTTCCAACCATTCAACTACTAGGCACCATAAAGGCACCAATCATTTGTGCCCTGTCCTGAGTGGCACAAATTATAAACAGATCATTCCAAATTAGTTGATTAAACAATTTCATGAAAAGACAATATAAAAGACTAAGTCTGTTAAATAGTAGGAACATTGGCTGTCATTCAAGAGATAAGCAGTGTGATTACTTAATTCTAAACACTTGTACAATAAACTATGTCAACCCAAGAACAGCTCAATGCAGCTTCCATTTGACACAACAGAAACTAGAAGCCAATAAGACCAACAGCAGCACATGTTGCTCCCAGAAATAATCAATGATGCAAAAACAATCCTCAGTCCATCTACCCATCAATTTCCTAAAGCAAGAACTAACCTTAATGATGCAATATTCCATTAGAAGGCATACTGTACTCATGCACACACCAACAGCCATGCCAGTCTAAGTACGTGTTTAGACAGAACAGATTTTAACCAGTGTTTGGTTTTATCAGAAATAACCTAATAATTTAACTGTCAGAATTAAACCAAAAAAATATTAAAACAAGAAATTCATGTTTAGCAATCACATTAAAAATATTGCAGCAATTGAAATTGTGATAATAAACCTTAAATAATTAATAAGTTTGTGAAAATAATATTATTTTAAAGGTTCAGAAACAAACACGCTGGATTGAATATCTTTCAAACTCACTCTATATAGATGAGCATTTTTTTTGAAGGAACAAAACAAAATAATTACTTAAAGTACATTTTCCTTTAGCAGTAATCAAGGACAAAACATTCTCTTTTAAAAGCAATCATGCTTTAGCCAATTCACACATTGTACATACTCCTAGGGTGCCACCTACAGGCCTTTTGATTTTACTCTAAAAACAAATGTATTCATATATAAAAAAGACCACATGTTGTGCACCACCACAAACACTGAAGTGTAACAAACTTTCCTGGATTTCACAAAGAACTATATGAAGCAAGACTAAAACAAAGAATCCAAAGTATTTGTGCGTCAATAGGTCAGATCTATTATTAAGTCATCTTCCACAAACACATCTAAAAGATGCTTGTAAACAACACAGACATAATTACAGTGAGATCAAATGCACAACTGTTTTTTTCTGAATCTACTCATAACAGATAAATATATTTAAAACCATTTAATGTACAAATATTAAAATTCTTACCAAGCTCATTAAGACTCTGTGCGGCTTTGGTGATTTCTCGGCTGCCTCCTTGTAATTGTCCCTGAAGTCTCTTGCTGAGATACAATATACGGATTATTCTTCTCAGCATATCACAAGCCACCTAGAAAGAAAGCATTTTGCCTTTATTACAAAGTTTCCCAGACTACTTCACAAAATTTCTAAATGTGTACCAATGATCATTTATTTCATCATAGCATAAGGAACTAATTATTATTTTATTCATACTTTTTTATTAGAAAATTTTACACAAGAGATACACATGCCTCCAATTTAATTGGCAAATATAGTGTAATACTGCAATTTTTTTCCTGCAAGAAATGCAGTCTTTCACCATCCTTTAGAATAAACAGCACATTCTTACTTTTAATCCTTTACTTAGGCAGTTGCAAAATCATTTAAGATGGTTACTGTGTACATTCAGTCCCAATTTTTGAGCAGAAGTGTGGATGCAGTTTTATTGTTCTGGGTACAGGAAAATGCGGTTCTTGAAAATGAGTCTCATGAAAGCCAGATGTGTACTGTGTAGAAGCAGGTAGAGGTGAATATAAGAGTCAGCAACAAATTAGTGACACAGTCACAATTCTGCAAGAACTTTATTAAATTGTAGTGTCAAAGCAGGAAACAAGTCCTTGGACGAAGTACTTGATTTACCAGTCAATCTATATCCCAGCCCTCTGGTATGGTCTCGACTTGAGCTCTGGTAGTGGCCAAAGGATTTCATTTGCTGTCTGAAGAAGGGGCCCGAGTTGCCTCGAAAGCTTGCATATTGTAATCTTTCTAGTTAGCCAATAATAGGTGTCATTTTGCTTAATTTCTCACTACATTCATAATGGCTAACACAGTACAACACTCTAGCATTACAGACAAAAATGAATACTTACGCAAGAAAAAAACATATTCAATGATACATTTATTTATTTATCCTCACATTTCATGCTCTTTTTCTTTATTTGTTGTCACATTTCGCAATACTTTTTATTTATTTGTATATTTGTTTATTTAATTTTGACTGAAATATTCATTGATAACTTGCAAGAATAAGCAAAATGAAAACACTTGATCAAATACAGTCCTATCATTGCCACTGCCTATGTGGAGTTTCCACCATCTCCTCAAGTCCAAGAAAATTTTCCTCCTAAATTTCAAAGATGGGCATATTAGGCAAATATGTATCACTAAAGTGCCACAGTATGAGTTAGATTAATTTTACACTGTGATATATCCTGCTATGGACTGGCATCCCTTCCAAACTTGGTTCATGCCTTTTGCCTAATGTTGTTATAACAAGTCCTGGCTACCTACAATGTAAATTGAACTAAATAGGTTCAGAAAATATTGGTATGTTATAAACGGGAGGAGGAACTTTCTTGTTCACCCTCTTACCCATAATGATACAGAAGTCCAAAGTATATAGAATTGTAGTGTTTATCACAAAACAATATATTAGAATGAACAAATGGATGAAAACAAAGAATACAAGTAAACAATAAAAAAAAAAAAAAACTATAATCTTTTTGAGCCAACCTGTACAGGTAGGGATTGAACCTTGCCCACTATGTGGAGTTGTTTATCCACTTACCCTCATCTTCTATACTAGAACCACTCACACCTCTTTCTCTCTCCCCTCCAATCACTTTATTTAACCTTGCCTGTCTTGTCCTGATCAAATCAATGCACAACTTTAGACTCAAATGGCCAATGGCAAAAATTTGCATTTAAGCCACACCATGGGAGTTACAATCAAACCATCCAAAGAATGGCATATGGGATTACATACAGCTTGTGAAATTCTCTCTACAAATCACATTCAATCATGTGAAAAAGTAAGTACACCCCTCCATGCACAACAGTAAACTGGTATTGGTATTTGGCCTCACCAGCTTTTTGCAGGACAGTATATGGTTTCACCTGGAGGTGTCCTGCTGAATACAATTAACTGTGCCCTGTTAGTCCTCAGTATTAAAAAGATTAGAGAAATGGTACATATCTGCAACCTTTCAGGTGCACATGAAGGGGTGTTGGCCAATGTCATGGGCCACAGGGTGACGTGTCTTGGGAGGATTTTGCGATAGCTGTATGGGCGTCTCTCCTTGAAGGGCCCTCGGGGAGTTGTGTCAGACACTGCTCGTCTGATTCTTCCGGAAGCACTTACAGTTAGGTCCATAAATATTTGGACAGAGACAACTTTTTTCTAATTTTGGTTCTGTACATTACCACAATGAATTTTAAATGAAACCACTCAGATGCAGTTGAAGGGCAGACTTTCAGCTTTAATTCAGTGGGGTGAACAAAACGATTGCATAAAAATTTGAGGCAACTAAAGCACTTTTTTAACACTCAAAGGCTATTTCATGGGCAGGTGTGGGCAAGTCCGTCGTTATGTCATTATCAATTAAGCAGATAAAAGGCCTGGAGTTGATTTGAGGTGTGGTGCTTGCATGTGGAAGATTTTGCTGTGAACAGACAACATGCGGTCAAAGGAGCTCTCCAAGCAGGTGAAAGAAGCCATCCTTAAGCTGCGAAAACAGAAAAAACCCATCTGAGAAATTGCACACACCAACAGTCATGCCAGTCTAAGTACGAGTTTAGACAGAGCAGATTTTAACCAGTGTTTGGTTTTATCAGAAATAACCTAATAATTTAACTGTCAGAATTTAACCAAAAAAATATTAAAACAAGAAATTCATGTTTAGCAATCATATTAAAAATATTGCAGCAATTGAAATTGGGATAATAATAATCCTTAAATAATTAATATGTTTGTGAAAATAATATTATTTTAAAGGTTTAGAAACAAAAACGCTGGGCTAGAATATCTTTCAAACTCACTCTATATAGATAAGCATTTTTTTTGAAGGAACAAAACAAAATAATTACTTAAAAGTACATTTTCCTTTAGCAGTAATCAAGGACAAAACATTCTCTTTTAAAAGCAGTCATGCTTTAGCCAATTCACACATTGTACATACTCCTAGGGTGCCACCTACAGGCCTTTTGATTTTACTCTAAAAAACATGTGAGGCAACTAAAGCATTTTTTAACACAATCCCTTCATTTCAGGGGCTCAAAAGTAATTGGATAATTGACTCAAAGACTATTTCATGGGCAGGTGTGGGCAAGTCCGTCGTCATGTCATTATCAATTAAGCAGATAAAAGGCCTGGAGTTGATTTGAGGTGTGGTGCTTGTATGTGGAAGATTTTGCTGTTAACAGACAACACGCGGTCAAAGGAGCTCTCCATGCAGGTGAAAGAAGCCATCCTTAAGCTGTGAAAACAGAAAAAACCCATGCGAGAAATTGCTACAGTTTGGTACATCCTGAGAAAGAAAGCTGGATGTCCACGGAAGACAACAGTGGTGGATGATCGCAGAATCATTTCCATGGTGAAGAGAAACCCCTTCACAACAGCCAACCAAGTGAACAACACTCTCCAGGGGGTGGCATATCGATATCCAAGTCTACCATAAAGAGAAGACTGCATGAAAGTAAATAGAGGGTGCACTGCAAGGTGTAAGCCACTCATAAGCCTCAAGAATAGAAAGGCTAGATTGGACTTTGCTAAAGAACATCTAAAAAAGCCAGCACAGTTCTGGAAAAACATTCTTTGGACAGATGAAACCAAGATCAACCTCTACCAGAATGATGGCAAGAAAAAAGTATGGAGAAGGCATGGAACAGCTCATTATCCAAAGCACACCACATCATCTGTAAAACACGGTGGAGGCAGTGTGATGGCTTGGGCGTGCATGGCTGCCAGTGGCACTGGGACACTAGTGTTTATTGATGATGTGACACATGACAGAAGCAGCCGAATGAATTCTGAGGTGTTCAGAGACATACTGTCTGCTCAAATCCAGCTAAATGCAGTCAAATTGATTGGGCGGCGTTTCATGATACAGATGGACAATGACCCAAAACATACAGCCAAAGCAACCCAGGAGTTTATTAAAGCAAAGAAGTGGAAAATTCTTGAATGGCCAAGTCTGTCACCTGATCTGAACCCAATTGAGCATGCATTTCACTTGTTGAAGACTAAACTTCAGACAGAAAGGCCCACAAACAAACAGCAACTAAAAGCCGCTGCAGTAAAGCCCTGGCAGAGCATTAAAAAGGAGGAAACCCAGCATCTGGTGATGTCCATGAGTTCAAGACTTCAGGCTGTCATTGCCAGCAAAGGGTTTTCAACCAAGTATTACAAATGAACATTTTATTTCCAGTTATTTAATTTGTCCAATTACTTTTGAGCCCCTGAAATGAAGGGATTGTGTTCAAAAAATGCTTTAGTTGCCTCACATTTTTATGCAATCATTTTGTTCACCCCACTGAATTAAAGCTGAAAGTCTGCACTTCAACTGCATCTGAGTTGTTTCATTTAAAATTCATTATGGTAATGTACAGAAACAAAATTAGAAAAAAGTTGTCTCTGTCCAAAAATTTATGGACCTAACTGTACTTGCAGCCATGGGTTTGGAAGCTCCAAGACGGGGAAGTGTAGTATAATTTTAAGAACTGCATTTTTTTTTGCAACTTTTGTTGCTAGCTGAGGAGGTGCATTTCAGCTGGCATAGGTGGCAATGCGCAGGAGTCGGGAGGTGTACGTGAGTGTGAAACTGTGCCATATTATCAATTTTGGGGAAAAGTGCCTTCACATCATAGCTCCCTAGTCAGAAGGAATATCAAATTCAGTAACTGTAGTTAGAAGACTTCAGAAAACACAACTGGAAATAAAAAAGGATTACAAAATAAAATAACTCAGTGACAACTTTCCAGTATAGTTTCAGATTTCTCAATAATCGCAAGTTGGTCATATTCTGATGTGTGATAGCACTGGAGCTGGACAAAGGCATTATGGGTATTGTGAGTTCAGCTACAATCTCCACTCTTTTTTCCCCTCTTTCTCCACTCTGTCATGGTACAATGAACACAAGACATCACACAGACAAGCCTCTCTTCTATTTACACAGCCCAAAATGCTCAAGTTCTTTACCTCTTGTGCCTGCACTGTATGCATGTTACTTCAGAGTGAGCACTCATTGGTTATCAGCTCACCGGGCAAGTCACAGACTTGTTGGACTGAGATGCTGGGACTGTCACACTACAAGAGGTGACATCTCAGTAACACACCACAACTGTGAATGAAAATTACTGGAAAACTGCGTAGTGTGAAAGAACTTTAAGTTATATACAGTGGTGTGAAAAACTATTTGCCCCCTTCCTGATTTCTTATTCTTTTGCATGTTTGTCACACAAAATGTTTCTGATCATCAAACACATTTAACCATTAGTCAAATATAACACAAGTAAACACAAAATGCAGTTTGTAAATGGTGGTGTTTATTATTTAGGGAGAAAAACAATCCAAACCTACATGGCCCTGTGTGAAAAAGTAATTGCCCCCTTGTTAAAAAATAACCTAACTGTGGTGTATCACACCTGAGTTCAATTTCCGTAGCCACCCCCAGGCCTGATTACTGCCACACCTGTTTCAATCAAGAAATCACTGAAATAGGAGCTGCCTGACACAGAGAAGTAGACCAAAAGCACCTCAAAAGCTAGACATCATGCCAAGATCCAAAGAAATTCAGGAACAAATGAGAACAGAAGTAATTGAGATCTATCAGTCTGGTAAAGGTTATAAAGCCATTTCTAAAGCTTTGGGACTCCAGCGAACCACAGTGAGAGCCATTATCCACAAATGGCAAAAACATGGAACAGTGGTGAACCTTCCCAGGAGTGGCCGGCCGACCAAAATTACCCCAAGAGCGCAGAGACGACTCATCCGAGAGGTCACAAAAGACCCCAGGACAACGTCTAAAGAACTGCAGGCCTCACTTGCCTCAATTAAGGTCAGTGTTCACGACTCCACCATAAGAAAGAGACTGGGCAAAAACGGCCTGCATGGCAGATTTCCAAGACGCAAACCACTGTTAAGCAAAAAGAACATTAGGGCTCGTCTCAATTTTGCTAAGAAACATCTCAATGATTGCCAAGACTTTTGGGAAAATACCTTGTGGACTGATGAGTCAAAAGTTGAACTTTTTGGAAGGCAAATGTCCCGTTACATCTGGCGTAAAAGGAACACAGCATTTCAGAAAAAGAACATCATACCAACAGTAAAATATGGTGGTGGTAGTGTGATGGTCTGGGGTTGTTTTGCTGCTTCAGGACCTGGAAGACTTGCTGTGATAGATGGAACCATGAATTCTACTGTCTACCAAAAAATCCTGAAGGAGAATGTCCGGCCATCTGTTCGTCAACTCAAGCTGAAGCGATCTTGGGTGCTGCAACAGGACAATGACCCAAAACACACCAGCAAATCCACCTCTGAATGGCTGAAGAAAAACAAAATGAAGACTTTGGAGTGGCCTAGTCAAAGTCCTGACCTGAATCCAATTGAGATGCTATGGCATGACCTTAAAAAGGCAGTTCATGCTAGAAAACCCTCAAATAAAGCTGAATTACAACAATTTTGCAAAGATGAGTGGGCCAAAATTCCTCCAGAGCGCTGTAATAGACTCATTGCGAGTTATCGCAAACGCTTGATTGCAGTTATTGCTGCTAAGGGTGGCCCAACCAGTTATTAGGTTCAGGGGGCAATTACTTTTTCACACAGGGCCATGTAGGTTTGGATTTTTTTTTCTTCCTAAATAATAAAAACCACCATTTACAAACTGCATTTTGTGTTTACTTGTGTTATATTTGACTAATGGTTAAATGTGTTTGATGATCAGAAACATTTTGTGTGACAAACATGCAAAAGAATAAGAAATCAGGAAGGGGGCAAATAGTTTTTCACACCACTGTACTTCATTTTTGCAGGAGGCCTATTCAAAAATTAAAGATCAATTTCGGTTGAATAAGATTGGGTTGACCAAGACTGATCATACCTATAGTTAGAAGTAGTGCTGGGCGGTATACCGGTTCATACCGAAAACCGTTTTTTATTTTTTTTATGATATGGATTTTTCTTATACCGCAACACCGGTTTAAATTGCCTAAACAACGTTCGGAACGTGGCGCAGCGGGAAACTGTTCAAGTGGGGACCTTTTTCACTGCTACACCGCTAAACACAGATTTGTTGCACTAGGGCTCTTTTTCACTGCTACACCACCAAATAGTGGGTGGTAGCATAGGTATGCCGCGCGGTGAAAATGGACAGAGAGCCAAAAAAAAGCAGTCACGTCTGTCGCCTGGAGATGCTTTAGTTTTAAAAGGTCAGATGTGTAAATACTGTTTCTATACTACTGGATAATACTGCAAGCCAAGTTATACTTGTTTTATTTGTTTTCAATACAGTGTAATGTACCTGGGTACTGTGTAATAGTGTGACGACATTTTGACTTTATTCTCGACATTTCCACTTTAATCTTGACGCTTATGACGAGAATATATTCTTTTGACTTTATTCTCGTAATTTGTCATTAAAGTAGAACATCGTAAACTAAACTTCATCATAAAATGAATATTTAATTTACTAGATTTTCTCAAACCCCGTCATAAGTTATATAGCACATTAAATGCTTTGTGTTAAGTGATTCGTTCAGAGATGGGCGCAACTCTGAATGAATGGCATAATTAAACATGTATAATGAAGATATTTTTAAAGTTCTGAACACTCCGTGGGCTAAGTTTATAACTAGTTTTAATTTCACAAAGACGTTTATCGTGTGGTGATTGGTTATGTGGTTATGTGGTGAAAGAAAAAGGAAGGATAGGAACTGGGGTTTTGGTAGCCTACGTCAGATAGAGACAGCATGCATACAATAAAGATAGCCCGCTCAGAAGAACATGCATTGAATTCTGTGTTCGTGTCTCCGACCAACAGATCACAAACCCAACATTTATACAATATTTAAGTTAAACCTGTGCGATAGCTATTCATACATCCAGTTTTTTGGAGCCTCGTCACACCTGCCATAAAGTTCTCTACACTGAACATACACCTGGGGACCCCTTACTGCCAGGGAGCAGCACTACCGCCTCACTACCGTGCATGTGTAATACCTGCTTTAATGCATTTCATCATGAAAATGATATCAAGTATTTTTCTTAGCATTCTAAATTTTCAGAAAGCAGGAATATCATGAAGTGAATGGATTCTGTATGGTGATCGCTGTCTTCTCTTAGTGCGGAGGAAGTCAGTTTAAGAAGCGTAGTGATTAACCACTGGGTCGGGAAACGTAACACAAAGCATTTAATGTGCTGCATTAATTTATGACGGGGTAAATTAAGTAATTGATTAAACGTTGATTTTAGGAAGAAGTTTACTTTACGACATTCTACTTTAATTATGAAGTAAACTATGAGAATAAAGTGGAAATGTCGACTTTAATCTCAACATAAACGGCGAGAATAAAGTGGAAATGTCGACTTTAATCTCGACATATAGTTTGTTTTTTTCTTCCCAGTATAGCTTAGCTTGAAGCAAGGTCCATATTAATGCAGTTTGCCTAAATGATGGTTCAGCTGGTAAAGATGTCATCACCAAGTTGCACTTGTTGTATTTTATTTTAATTTGGTGAATACTGTGTAATGCACCAGGGCTTGAAGTCTTGAAGTAATAGTGCAACTATCAGTAATAATACTATTATTTATTTTATTGTTATTATTTATTAGTTTAAATATTATGCAGTTTAATGATGATAAAGTTGTTTAAAAAGTCACTTTAACGTGTCAGTGGATTGTTAACATTAACAGAAAGTGTAGTTGGTTTACAAAAAATATTTACTATTTATTCCTTTTCTAAGACATATTCGGTGCAATACAATTTTTGACAAGCACTTCTGGATATTTTACTAAGTCTAAATGCCTCTTTGTATGGTTGAAAATATGCTGTCAAAATTATAGTTTGTTTTTGCAAAATTTGTTCAATAAAAAGGTTCTATATTTTGACTGCATCTGTCATGCAATGTGATACCTTCTCCATTAGTGCCACCCCCTTGAAAACTATCACTTTATGGGGCAATGCAAAACTGTATTAATACTTGTGTGCACATTAAAATGTTTTTTTTTTGTACAATGTACAATACTCTTGACAGTGGAATAGGTTATTCTTAGCCAGTAATTGCAGTGGAAAATGTGGTTAACATCCACTCATGCATGAGGAAAAAAATACCGTTGAATACCGTGAAACCGGGATAATTTAGAAAAATACCGTGATATAGAATTTTGGTCATACCGCCCACCCCTAGTTAGAAGACCCAAAGACTGACAATTATGATTTATACTAATCAATGTCCTTCATAGCTTCTGCAGTATATTTTTGGACTCTGAAACTCTATTATGGCGCTTATGGAAACTATTTTGAAACTAAAATAATTATGGTGCATGCACTGAAAATTATGCATTAATCAGTAACAAGGGCCCTCTTAAGCTGATAATGGCAAGATATTTTAATTGTGTATCAATTTAAATAGGAAATTGATGGCTGCGACTGCAATAAATAAAACTGCTGTCATAATTTTACATGTTATTAAGGATCATTCCTTCTCAGATCCACTGAAACTTCTCTGTCCATATTTAAAACAATATTCCTTTTTAGCCAGTACATCACAGATATTCTCAAATTGACTAAATTTTTACTAACAACGTTCTCCTAAATCTTACAAATATAATGCTTTTGTAGTCTCAGATAATCATTATGTATCCCAATACAGCTCGCGAGTGGCAATTAAACCCTTTAAGACTAGCCAACAAAGATTTTTCTCAAATCACACAAATTTGTGTTTTCATAAAGATAAAAGCATCACCAAAGAACACTCATTATTACAATTATCATATTCATTTATTATATACTGTATACATTTTTGGGGAAAATACTCTCATTCAAATTCGGCATTGCTTTATAAGTAACTCAAACCATCCTGTAATCCACAATAATCCCTCAGAAAACCCCTAGTGTGAAGTGTGAAGGCATGGGAATAGCCCAACTTTTGGAAAAGTTTGTATACCCAAAGGAATAGCAAACCCTCAATTCTGCGCACTGTCCTTTTTTCCACCTCACACCTCATTATAAAATTTTTATTCAGATGCAAGTTAAGCAAGACACAGAAACGATATATTCAAGGGAAATAAAAAATAACATAGTGCCTTTGTGAGTATGAACACTAAAGTTGTTCAACAATACAATACTTATGCTGTTCCAAAAATTAGTAAGCAATTTTTTTTTATATGAGAGAACAGGAGGCAAGTTTATGTTTTAAAACTTTGCATGTACATGACAGAAAAAATGTTATCTTAGCATAATGTTTGTCTTATTTACATCAATTTGAAAACAAAGGTAACAGAACTGCATCTGCTTGGTTAGCATTAGTATATATAATACTTGCAAATACATATTGTATATACATTTACATACATTACATGCTAATTATACCTGACTTAACTTGAATGAAAAGCTTTGTGATCCAGTCATCAATAACTATTGCTAGCTTAATAGCAATCTGGCTGTACATTACTTGCTTAACATATGTAACCGACATAGATACTATTCTCTGCTGTAGTGCGTGATAATTACACATTCCGGTCTTCTTTAGATCATGAAAACCTTTAATAAAAATAAATGCTTTACATTTATATAGCACTTTTCTCAATACTCAAAGCACTCCATGAAGGCAGGACCTGGGATGCAAACTCATGATCTCCTTACTGCAAGGCAGCAGCGTTACCACTGGGCTGCACACTATATTGATAGAAGGCTGGGCAATTTTTTTCCATTAAATTGTTTAACATCATATATTTTTATTTTATTTATTTATTTATTTTTTTAAGAAGAGCTTTGTATAGATTAGCAGTTGATCAAACTTATGAATATACCAATGGAAAGAAAACATATCAGACTGCCAATCATCCTAGTTTGATTAGCTGCTGTAAAGTTCTGGGTAACGATACTCTTATGGATCAGCAGATGATGCTACTATCACAAAAGGAAATCATTCAAGATGCCATAGGTTATAATACAAGCTCTATTGCAGGGTGTGAGGTTCCCCAGACCACTAGAGGGTGATGTGTTATAGCCTCGCAAGCATACTGGGGAGGACTGCCAATCTGTCCCTCTACAGTACACCTTGGTAGTGGGGCAAACATGCAAGGACCTCTGTTGCCGCTATGGAGTTTTGCCCGTATGAAACCAGAGACTGATGATGATATCCGAGTGCTTACAGCAGGGTACCTGGAAGGTAGTTAGGGCACAATATAAAAGGACCTTGCTTCCTTTGGTCAGAGAGCTTAAAGTTAGGAAGCAGCTGGTGACAAGGGTTTAGCTGGTCAAAATGAGAACTCAAGTAGTGGAAGGTGAGCAGGAGAAATGTTGAACAGAGTAGCCAGGGGTTACTATTGCTTAGGTAGGTCCTGAGGGTGGAGATGTTTATTGTTTTCTGTTTTTTCTGCACTTTACTATTCCCTTGTTTTAGTTATTAAGGTTTTGTTATTAAAGCCTTTGTTTTGTTTTATTATTTTGGATTTCTGGATTGGAGCATGGGGTTGTGTGACCACCCCTACAGACCACAATAATCTTGCGTATACAGTCAAAACATATTAACGCAATGATGGAGTTCTTGTAAAGGAAAGGTGTAACTTTAATTCAGTTGTTTGTACTTGGTCTGGATATAAAAGATCGGATGTGGAACAAACTAATGTAAAATGCAAGGTTCGCAAAATGACGACAGCAGTTCGAAGTGGCAGCACCTCGAGTTTATTTTAGCAGCAAAAACAAAAATATCAATGGAACTGAACAAATGCAAAAAAGCACAGGACGAAGATAAAAATGCCCACAACTGACAGCTTTAGCATATCCTTCTGCCTGCTTCAGCATTCAAAACTAGAGAAGAACCAGTCAGAAAGAATAAGAAGAGATCAATTGTCCATGGCCACCACCTTCAAAACCCTTCTCTTTTTGGGGGTTGTCTTTCTGTTACCTTTCCAGTGCACTTTTCGTCACTTTCATTTGCACCAAATTTGGCAGGTGAAGTTGATTCACAATCGCTTATGTTTCCTAACTGGATAGATTGATATCCCTGAAGCTTAATTGACTTGATGTTAGACTATAATAATTAAGTATTCCCTTTATTTTTTTTTAGCAGTGTACTTTTCATTTATATTGCACTCTGAATTGTGTAAGGGTGTGGTGTTAAATGTTCTCTCTGATGTAAACACAGTTGGTTTGTGCTTGTGCATTTTCAACCTTAACCATGGTGACGCTCCCCTTATTTATGCAAAATCTGACTTACTGGCTTTTTTTCTTAGATAGCACAATTCAATGAATTGCATCACTCTGCATTGGAGAAAAGTAATGAAGGAGTAGTGACAAAAACATCAATTCCAAAAACGAGCAAGAGTATAAAGATGTACAAACACTACAAAAACCCATTGCCATCATTGATGGTTCCTGGATGGACCAAAGCTCCAAAATTGATTTCACAGGATAATCTTTTTTTAACCAAAAAGTGGCCAGATACTGGCCTTAGTCAAACAGCATTTTTGGAAAAACTTCCTTTGGGGGAAAAAAAGAAACTATCCCATTAGTGACAGTTATGAATAATAAAAAGGGGTGATACTGAAGATAGATATTATTTTAAAGACAAACAAAATTTCTCTGTTTCGATTTCTAACAAAATGACACGGAGAAACGATAAGGAGAATTCGAGTTACTGCATTACTTTAGAAATACTGTGTTACTGTATATTATGAAGTACTGCACTAGCAATTTGTGAACATAATTAAAACATAATAATCCTCCTCCATTTATGCACTTTGCTTCTTTAGCAGTTTCACCACTCACATGTAAATACCTAAGGTTACTTAATATGTTTCATTATGCTTTTGTTACAATAAATTTTGATAAGCAGTTACAACTTGGGGTATTTTATTTATTTGTTATTTATAGGCTATAGTTTGTACTTAAACTGCATTTAAAAAAATGGTCAATAGAATCTTAACCTACACCAAAAACAGCACCCCTCCTGCCAGACAATGCAGGCATAACCATACACCATTGGTATTTTTTGTTAGTTATTGGAACAAGATAAGCAAACCACTTCACACACCCCTATATGTTGTCAACTTTCATTAACGCTGAACAGATTATATTTTTGTTTGAACTGTGTATTACTTATTGTAATGTGACTCCAAGTTCAATAAAGTTAAACATTAAAAAAGCAAAGGACAGTTAAACAAATACAAAATGATATATTTTAAAGCATGATGCAATTGAAATGGTAAAATAAGTGATTTCTATGATATACAAAAAGATTAAAAAGGAACAAGTAGGCAAGTTTACATACCTGGAGCCTTGCTAGCTGGGAAGTCCGAGCAACAATTTTATTGTAAGGATCAACAATCTTGGCCCTTATTCTGTATATGAAAATATAAAAATGACATGTTCATACAACCAAGTCAAAGCATTATATGAGCATCCTACATTTGTTAATAATAAAATAAATGTACATATTATTTGCACACATTGTAGTTGGTTTAACTAACAAAGCACAGGGAATAGCTAGCAAAGCCCTACAAGAAAGAGTATAAGTATAACCTAGGAGAAATCACACACCAAGTGCTAGTGATGTCTGACTCTCCACCAATGTTGGGAAAGAGGTTTTGGAAGATTAGCAGTACCTCAGCATATTTACTGGTTAATAAAAGACAGCACATGATCTCTGATCAAAGAAATGTGAATATATGTTGTCATTTTAAAGTTAAAGCTAGCAGGAGGTCTGTTATATATTTCTGGCCAACAAAAAGGCAACAGATGGTCCTGAAGTGGTAAGGAGTGGTAACTGAGATGACCCATCAAGGTAATTAAAACTGTGCCAGGCCAGTGGCTGTTTCGGTCTAGATTTGGAAGATGACTGGGACTCTAGTGTGAGTAACAAAGGCCAGATGCTCAAGTTAAAGATAGTAAACCTGAGGAGTAAACCAGCATAAACAGAAACCAAATTGTTTCATAGTCATGAATAAAATTCCCTTGATAAAATGTTAGTTTTAACATCAAAACCACTTTAGATACAGACCTATTTTAAAAAAACAGTTGTTAAGAAGATCAATATAATTCTGGTCAATAACTTTCATCAGACTTGCTAGCCACACCTTTTATTTTTTCTATGTTAATTTAAAGCTTAAAACATCACAGCTAGTACCTGTCAACAGCTCCTTGTAGAGCAGATATTCGTGTTTGCATCATCTGAAGCACTCCTAAAAATAAGTACAAAATAATTAATAGAAAAACACTGAATCTTTTTAAAGTTTTACATACTTATTTTTCCTTGAACTTCACTTAGTCCTTAACAAGTTCTACTGCTAAGAAACATCGTTGGAAAAACAACCAAAAAGTTTTTAACTTCCTGCATTCAACAAAATAGTAATAAATGTACAAAGTTTAAACTAAGTTACCAGTACAAGATGGTGGAAATGCAAATTTACAAGCACTGAGTGGAAGTGAAGAACAAACATTAAAGATAATTCTACTGTAGTATATTGGTAGCAATAAGGCACAAGTACCCTTGCTGCGCCACTCTGCAAAAATTAAGCCTTCAATCAATGTCTTTATGTAACAGGCGTAAATGAATGACACAACATCTGCATTTCACTGACACTTTACTGCATGTAATCTAGAGGACACTGCAATTTAGTCATTTTTATTCCAAGTTATCATTCAGATAGATAATAATTTCTACATGCCCTGAACTATAAGGGAAATGATTTAATATTAGCAAAGGATAATCTGAGGTCTAAAAAAAAAAAAACTTTAGCAGGATAATCTTGTTGACCATAGCCTTTATTACTGCTGTTTGTTTTTCTTTTTCTAATTAACTGGTAAGCACCTTACTCCTTTTGTGATGTTAGCTTTAATTTTAAACTCAAAAAAGATTACACTGGTGGTCTTGTAGTTTTCTACACCTAAACCAAGTTTGGTTTATTAATGGAAGACTTTCAGTCATTTAAATTATCCAGAAATTCACCCATGTAACAAACCTGTTTAATCCACATATTGGGTATCAGGAAGCCAGAGTCTATACTGGCATCACTAGGCATAAGTAAGGAATCAGCTCTGAATAAGAAACCAATCCATCATAATCAGAGACATGAAAATTACACAAACCAGAAAAATAAAAATGATTAATGATTAAAATGAAAATAAATAAATAAAATTACACTGCAAATCTAGATGGAACTGAAATTGAAGGTCCAAAATAATACCTCAATTTGTTTTGCAATTCCATTACAAGTAAGATTAAAAACCACACAGACACTTATCTATATTACTAAACGACAGTTAATTTATGCACGGCAGGCGCGGCGGATGCACCGAAGCGCATGCGCACTGCGGCGACGCCCCAGAGTCAAACGCAGTGGCTTCCCAGAGTCAGTAGGTGGCGCCCAAACAACACAACCCATAAACTACACTTGCTCTACTCCACTGTGCCAGGAGGCTCCCACAACGCGCTTCACACACACCAGAAGCAAAAACATCACGGCTCCACAATGAAAGAGCTCAACTAACGGAAATACAAAACGAGCCCTGTATGGATAAACACAATGAACGAGCGGGAGCTCAATGATTAGTAATACAAACACGAGCCCGTATGGCTACGACCTGTAAATGAGCCCGTATGGATAAACACAATGAACGAAGGCGCCCACACAAAGAAACCGCTTTAGTTCAAATAGGGTTATTGAATTAAATGGAAACTTTACAATGCCTACGACCTGTGAACTAAACCTGAGGTAAAGCGTGCACGCCAGGTTGTACAGCCGCCCGGACGCGACCGCCCACACCACTGCATATACGACGACACAGCCATAAAAAAACAAAAACGAGTCTGCTTAAGAAACACAATAACAGAAGCGCGTTTAACTGTCCCAGGACGCACCCACCCTCCATGATATTTCATCACGCAGCGGCTTCCCACCGAGGCGCATACGTAATGCGCCGTGGCGCACGCCCCAGAGTCAAACGCAGCGGCTTCACAGAGTCAGTAAGTGGCGCCCAAACAACACAACCTGTACACTACACTTGCTCTAATCCACTGTGCCAGTAATATAGATCACATAACGGTCACAGACTGAAACCCAGCGGCTTCCCAGACTCAGTGGCTGGCACACGAACACCACAACCTGTAAACTAAACTTGATGCGCTCCACTCTGCCAGAAGTCGGTGTCAGCAAAGGCAACATAATCACGTCTCCGCAAAACGAAACCGCTCTAGTACAGATATGCTTATTTAATTAAATGACATTTCCCCAGACACACCCACCCTCCATGATATGTCATCCATCCAAATATTGGATGGAACAGAAACTGATTGCCATTCTTGGATCTACGATTCTCTAGAGAATCGCGGGCTTACTTGTGCAAATACATAAACAAAACCAAAAAAATAAGTGTCTTTCTGCATTATGGAAAAGAAAGACAAGTATGCAGTCTGAAAAGAAGCTTAACAAGATTTTGTGCAAACTGGCTCTAAAAGCCTCATGATACTTGAGCTAACAGAGAGTGTGGCAGACCGGCTGGAAAGTCTCTATGATGGAAGGACCAGGGGAGAGGACATATCTACAACAATAGCTCCCCCTGGATGCGAGAGGGCAGCCTCACTGGATTGCATTGGGGACAAGGGGCTTGGAGTTAGGAGGCTCAACCCTGTTGGGACACGTGGTCACCGCCAGTGGGCACCTGAACAGTCCCGGAGCCATGGACTGCAGCACTTCTGCCACACCCAGAAGTGCTGCCAGAAGAGGATCCAGGAACATGTGGAGTACTTCCGAGGACCCTTACAGCACTTCCGCCACACTCTGGAGTGCTGCTGAAAGAAGATCAGAGTGCACTTGAAGCACTTCCAGGTGCACTATAAAAGAGGCCATCTCACTCCATTCTGGGAGCCAGAGTCGGGAGGTGGTGGGCAGAGCTTACCTTGGAGGAGTGTAGGCGGTAAAGGAAAATAAAGAAATAGAAGAAGAAAAAGAAATTGAGCCATAGTTGTAATTGTTGGTGATTTGTGCACTGTGTGCTGAAAAGAAAAAATTTAAAAGAAAGGTTTATTTTGCACTTGTGTCTCTGTGCCTGTTTGTGTAGGGGGCTGATCGTTCACAAGATGTACAGTATAACATCTCATTACAATGACAGCTTAGAGGCCATGCAGTCCAACATGGCTTGTCGATCATTGTTCAACTAACTCCTGCAAAATACTATTAAGTAGAGCGTAAACAATGAGTAATACCACACTACCTAGTAATTTATTACATGTATCTATTACTCTCTGTGTAAAGAAAAACATTCTGACATCTAAATTAAATGTATAGTCAAGAGGACTCCTTTTTCATTAGAATTATAAAATGTAACACTACAGGGCACCACTGAGTCCCAACCCCCAGGCACAACTATTATAAAACAGTCATGGGTTCAAACTAAATAATTTTATTTGCGCAAAAATATCTCCAATAGGCTCTTTCTCAGTTCATCCAGTACATCACAACATACAACCCCGATTCCAATGAAATTGGGACGTTGTGTAAAATGTAAATAAAAACAGAATACAATGATTTGCAAATCCTTTTCAACCTATATTCAATTGAATACACTATGAAGACTAGATATCGAATGTTCAAACTGATAAACTTTATTGTTGTTTTGCAAATCTTCACTCATTTTGAATTTGATGCCTGCAACACGTTCCAAAAAAGTTGGGACAGGGGCAGCAACAGACTGGGAAAGTTGAGGAATGTTCAAAAAACACCTGTTTTGAACATTCCACAGGTGAACAGGTTAATTGGAAACAGGTGTTTGTCATGATTGGGTACAAAAGGAGCATCCCCAAAAGGCTCAGTCATTCACAAGCAAGGGTGGGGCAAGGGTCATCACTTTGTGAACAACCACGTGGGCAAATAGTCCAGCAGTTTAAGAACAACGTTTCTCAACGTACAATTGAAAGGAATCTAGGGATTTCATCATCTACTGTCCATAATATCATCAAAAGATTCAGAGAATCTGGAGAAATCTCTGCATGTAAGCGGCAAGGCCGAATACCAACACAGGCAGAACTGCATTAAAAACAGACATCATTCTGTAAAGGATATTACCACGTGGGCTCAGGAATACTTCAGAAAACCATTGTCAGTTAACACAGTTCGTCACTACATCTACAAGTGCAAGTTAAAACTCTACCATGCAAAGTGAAAGCCATATATCAACAACACCCAGAAACGCCGCCGGCTTCTCTGGGCCTGAGCTCATCTGAGATGGACTGACGCAAAGTGGAAAAGTGTGCTGTGGTCTGACGAGTCCACATTTCAAATTGTTTTTGGAAATCATGGACGTCATGTCCTCAGGGCCAAAGAAGAAAAGGACCATCCGGATTGTTATCAGCGCAAAGTTCAAAAGCCAGCATCTGTGATGGTATGGGGGTGTGTTAGTGCCCATGGCATGGATAACTTGCACATCTGTGAAGGCACCATTAATGCTGAAAGGTACATACAGGTTTTGGAGCAACATATACTGCCATCCAAGCGACGTCTTTTTCAGGGATGTCCCTGCTTATTTCAGCAGGACAATGCGAAGCCACATTCTGCATGTGTTACAACAGTGTGGCTTCGTAGTAAAAGAGTGCAGGTACTAGACTGGCCTGCCTGCAGTCCAGACCTGTCTCCCATTGAAAATGTGTGGCGCATTATGAAGCGCAAAATACGACAACTGAGACCCCGGACTGTTGAGCAACTGAAGTTGTACATCAAGCAAGAATGGGAAAGAATTCCACCTACAGAGCTTCAACAGTTAGTGTCCTCAGTTCCCAAACGCTTATTGAGTGTTGTTAAAAGGAAAGGTGATATAACACAGTGGTAAACATGCCCCTGTCCCAGCTTTTTCGGAACGTGTTGCAGGCATCAAATTCAAAATAAGTGAAGATATACAAAACAACAATAAAGTTTATCAGTTTGAACATTCGATATCTTGTCTTTGTAGTGTATTCAATTGAATATAGGTTGAAAAGGATTTGCAAATCATTGTATTCTGTTTTTATTTATGTTTTACACAATGTCCCAATTTCATTGGAATTGGGGTTGTACATAACACAAAATAATCCTTCTCCTCACCATCAACACCTCCAATGAGTATTATCCAACGCCTCCTCTGAGGTGAGGCGGCCCCTTTCTATCTTGGACACAGAAGGACTTCTGGTGCGATAGCACTACATGATGATAGCACTTCTGGGTCCCTCAAAACAGGGATAATTTCCTTCTACAGTTCACCCTGGTGGACCCATGATGCCCAGTTCCCAACACCCCCTGCTATCATATGCATGGGTGAATCAACCCAGGAGTGCTGCCACTTAGCATATCAGGGTGCTGAAGTATCTTATATGGTTGTCTCCCTTAATCCATCCCCTTCATAGTTCAATCTGGGAACAAGAATGCCCTCCATCCAGGCTGAAACCTTCATCCATTGTCCCTTCCTGTTACAATTAGGACTGAGAAATGAAGTGTTACTTTGAGGGCACTCCAACAACAATCATCAGTAAACAGGAAGAGATCAAATACCAAAAATAAATGTGAGAAAGAAGAGCATTAAAATTCAAAAAAGACAGCAAAAAATCACTATCAACACATCAAGCCAATAGGTCCTAACACTGACTCAAAGTCCTTGGTCCTCACTATACTCAAAAGTATTGGTTCTGTTAGAGAGATCCAAAGCTTAGATGCCAGAGCATGTGCAGTACTACCTTTTATAATGTGGACATGATGATATCATGTCATACTAATATCACCCAAAAGAGACCTTGTTACAATAAATAATATTACCTCTGCCGGAAGATAGCAACATCCACAAGAAAAACCCACAAAAAAGCCATTAAAACAATATAATAAAACTAATGATTAAATTAAATGAACATAATTTCCAAAATAAAAATTATAAAAAATAATGTATTTTAGAGTTCCAAAACATGACCATAACAATATCCTGTAGTAAAGGAAACGGTCTAGTCCAAGGGGCATCAAAAGAAATTTCACCCAGGGCCAAATTTTCTCATAGCAAATACACTTTGGCCTGAGCCGGGCCAGGCACCTTCAACAAACCCTGCAAACTCAAACTCAAACACACACACACTATCCTAGACACTCTCATCCAATCACTCCTTCATTCAAAGCACATATATGTTAAATCAGCTTAAAAAAGGAATCACCAAGCATATGTTTAACTTCTTATCTACTATTATATAATAAAACACTAAGGTCTGTGTGTCCTGTCCCTCCAAGCAATCTGATTAATCAGTTTGACTTTGGTGTGATTGGTCAGTTTGGCTTTGGTGATGCAATCAAAAGAAGAAGTGTGAGTGTGAGACACATGAGGGCAATAAATGCATATGAGTCACGCTGAGAGAGTTGCTTTCAACGACAACAAGTATTAAAGCGAACTTGAGGTGAGAAAGGCGCTTTGAAAATAATGACAGAGTCTGAGAAGCAGGCTTTACAGGATAGCGGTTGATCGAGTAAGTGTGGGTGAAGAGATGTTCACACACATGGATACAGAGGAAAGGCACTGACATGTTGAACAACAAATATTTTTCAATTATTCTATTATCTGTCATTGACATGTATCATTGCTAGTAACTTCATGTAACTTCAAAACAAGTCATCTACCAAAAATGTCTGTCAAAATGTCAAGAAGAAAACTTTTACAGAGAATTGCCATTCCAATAATGAACTTTAAAGAACGTGTTTATAATGTCATCATTCAGAAATGCTCAGCTATCTAGAATGAAACAGTTGCTATAATAAAATGGGAGATGCCACTATATTCAGACTTACAAAGAATCTTGTTTTGCACACTGAGGCCTGACACAGGAAAATCAAGGCATTGAAAGCAAGCTACAATCTCAGTATAATGTTAAACATGTGCTTTCCTCCAACCTACATGGAAACCAGCTACACACAATAAAGCTTTTTTTATCAGAACTTGCTAGAGATAATGTTATTGAATCTGTAAAACACGCAGCCTTGTCATCCTGAAATGTTGCATGTCATGATCATGTTTTGGCAAAAAATATCCAAAGTCGGGATGACATTGTCAACCAGGCTGCTCATATATATCCTTAGCCTTTGATGAAGTGACAGAAAGCAAATACCACTGTGCTATCCAATATTTTGTTGGAACGGAATTCATAAAGGAACAGCAGGAACATGCTGGAGGGATGTGGGGTTTTAAGGTGATTGAGCTCCTGCTTCTTTTGTTCTAAATGACATTTTTTGGGCCTTGCTTTTGAAAGTGAGACCTAACTCTCACCCCACTTCTAGGTGCCAACTTGAAAGACTAGACTTCATATTTAGTGGAGGAGAGGGATCACTCCAATGTAACAACAAATAGAGAATTTTATTGACTTGGGGAGATTTCAGCACAGTTTTTTATAAAGAATGATATGATCACTATGCATGTGCATGTACTACACTTATTCACTGGCATATTCTATTCAGTAACAAAAAATAAATACTGCTTAAAATAAATTCCAAAAATTATAACAAAATCACTATAATATCAGTAACACATAAATTGGTGAATACCAATTGGATATTTTTATTTACACAAACACTTCAAAGCTGCTTTTGTAGGAACACATTTTTTTTAAATCAGGTTTGTCTAACAATTATTTTCTCGTGTTTGCAACTTTTGCTGTTGTAAGATTAATATTTCCATCAATATATGGTAGTGACATTAACCAGTTAATGAGATTTTACTGAAGTGTAATTATTAAATGAATAGTCAAAGTAATTTCTATTTCAAATCTTTAAAATTCCTGACACTTTAATGTTCCGAAATTCTCCCACTTTTCTTTAACATTCCTTTTAAATCAAACTTACGAGGTGTGATCAAAATATATGGTGAATGCTTTAAAAAAGAAATGTTTATTGCAGTAAAAGATTTACAACTACTAGTCACCCTAAAAATACTCTCCTCCACTTCAAATGCACTTATCCCAACGATCCTGCCACTTTGCAAAGCAGTTCTGGAAGTTTTCTTTCGAGAGTGTCTTTAGTTGGGCTGTCGTGGCTGCCTGGATGCCCTCAATGGATTGAAATCGTTTGCCTTTCATGATCATTTTCAATTTAGGGAACAGCCAGAAGTCGCACAGTGCCAGATCGGACGAATAAGGTGGATACGGATACAGAGTAATGTTTTTATTCAACAGAAATTGTCGTACTAGAAGGGATGTGTGACAAGGAGCGTTGTCATGATGTAGAATGAAACCGTTTCAACATTTTCCTCGGTTATTGATGTTGAAGGACGTTCTGATTTTTTCTCGCCTTCAACTGAGTCAGATCCATTACAAAATCGATCAAACCACTTGTAAACAGTCTTAATTGTCGATGCCTGACATTTACTAATTATATGTAATTTTAATATAACTAAAAACAAATTTATCAGAGGAGAATGACTTGGGGCCAAAGAAATTCTGCCAATGGGCCAGATAGGCTGCCAGTTGATGATCCTGGGTCTTGTTGCACTTCTCTGCAGAGACGGAAAAAGTACTAAAAATTCTACTTAAGCAGAAGTACTATTACTTAGCCAATAACTTACTTAAGTAAAAGTATATGATTTGGAAACTACAAGTAAAAAAAAAAAGGTTCTGAAAAAAGTGACTCAAGTAACAGTACAAATTAGTAACTAACTTAGGTTAACTTTAATTTGTGTTTTGGAAATTATAAGCAGAATATAAACTGCAATATGATAAATTTAACTTATCAAAAGGCATAAGTGACATGCATGCATATATAAACACACACAAATGGGAATAGTGCACTGTACATGGCAATTTCAAACTAGAATTATAATTGTACATTACTAGCAAATGCATGGTAAACAAGTAATCATAATCATCCCAAAATATCAGTTATCAATTATAAATCATCATGGCAGAGAGCAAACACTTCAGTGGAGAGAAAAGAAAAACTTAAAGTATACTGAAGCAGACACACAAAATAAAAACAGTATTGACATCCAAACTGCAGAAAGAGTTTTGATCATGTTTACATTACTCAAGTACAATCTGCACAATACCAGTATACAGAAGCAAAATTTAAAACTTGAATTATTATGGTTATGGTACAAAACCTCAAAGAAATGATGGTGTTGAAAAAATATGCACACAGGAGGAGCAGGAATATTTTCATCAGTTTTTGTTAACTTTATTTACAGAGTACAGGCACTCTATATTTTGTCAGTAGTTACTTAAAATATGTAATATAGAACAGTGTCAACAACTAGTTATGTGTGCCATTATTATAAAGCTGATGCCAGCAGTTCTTCATGTTATAAATTTTTATAGGCGTGCAAGCATGACAGCCAGGCAATGTGCATTCCCCATCACAATTCTCAGAAAGGAGTTATAAATAATTACATTGTTCTTTATCATTGCTTTTTTCATAAAAATTACTTTTCCGGATGTCAGTTACAGTAACTAACAAAAAAGCAGCCTAAATAGGGCCAAAAACACTTTGTTTTGCACATTTCATGTGATGAAAATATTTCAATATTACTTTCTGCTTTCAATTTAGGGTCTTGGGGTGGGGGGTTCTGTGTAATATAGTTATTAGTCCACCAGCAAACATTAATATTCTTTAAATGGTGGTATAATAAATGATGCAGTGAACAGATGAATTTGAGGAAGAAAACACTAGATGGTGTAGTACCATCAAAGACCTCTTTGAAGGAGAGCAAAATGTGCAATGTCTGGCAGGGAAAGTGACAGCACAGAACTAAGGATATTGTCATAAACCATTATGTACCATATGTGTACGAGAGTTGGGACTAGTGGGTGGGGACCTAAGAAGTAAGAATGAGAATGAATATCTGGGAAGAAATAGGCAATGTCTGTCCCAGGACACTAAAGATCAGATAACACATTCAAAGGATGCCTGACTTACTGTGAAAGACTGAGGCTATGTACAGCTTAAAAGAAGTCAAAAGAAATCTAGCCCAACAGAGGATGTATACTGTCCTGATATCAGACAGTAGCAGGTCTGTCCTTGTGACTTGTCTTTTTAAGAGCAACTGAAGGTACAGGGGTAAAAGGATACTAGGGCCCAATAAAGGATGCACTAGCCTAGTGATCCAGTAAACACAGGACACTTGGAGTGATTCTGGGGCTTGGCCAAATGTGACTCCAAAACATGGACTGAAGAAACCGCAAGATGACAGGATCACAATTTTTGAGTTAGCAAGATAGATGGTGGTGTAGGCTCAACTGGCAGGAAGGAAAGAGGCCAGGGCCAAGTGAGAAACAAACAACTGTGACGCCAGTTGTCCAAAAACATTATGGTGTCCTGAAATGGGGGGATTGTGTATAAAAAGCGTTGCAATTTCTACATGACTTGACGAAATATATGCAAACACCCTTACATTAAAGTCTGCATGTGCACTTTAATCACGTCTGAATTGTTTGATTTGCAGTTTTAAAGAGTGGAGAAGAGGTGTGAATTAAGGAAAAAGTGTCTCTGTCTCAAAGAATTTGGAGGACACTGTGCATGTACATAAACTCACATTCAAAAGTTTGGAATCACCAAGAAATTTTCATGTTTTTGACAAAAATGTACTTTTTTTTAATTCACAAACTCCACTTTAAAAAATTCCAAACCAAACCATATTGCAGTGCATTGCGTGTGAAGCAACAGTATTAGGCCATTTACTATAATATTAAAATGTCTGCATTCAAATTTGATTTAAGCAGCTTTCAACCAAATGTAAGTAAAACTATAGATCTTAAAACACAAAACACAGTTAAAGTAAATACATTTATAAACTACCTTCAAGTGATTCAATCCCTGTGGCTTGGGCAAGGAGGTCTTCATGTCTTGCAACCACCTGCAATAGCAAAAGAGCAGTCTCTTTATTTCACATGTACTACAACTGCTTAGATCTGTTGACATTTATCAGACAATTCTAATTACAGCTCTTGAAGCCTCTGCATTTCCACATTTCATACAGCATATTTAAAAGAGGAATTAAATTTCATTTTCAAAAACCTACAAGAAAAATTAAACAGTGCCAATGTTCTGCCCTTCAAAAAAATAACTGGATATGAAAAATAATAAAGTTTTAATGTACAGCAATTGTGTAATTCTATATGAAAATACAGAAACATATATAGATGGCCCCGCATATTTCACTTGTCTCAGCAAAGGTCAGTGTTCATGACTCCACAGTCAGAAAGAAATTGAGCAAAAATGAGCTTTATTGGAAGGTAGCAAAGTCTAAAGTACTTCTAATGAAGAAGAACATAAATGCTTGTTGATCATTTCCAAGAAAGCATTTGAATGATCCCCAAGCCTCTTGTGAGAGGTTTCATACAGAAAAAAGTGAAATATTCTGGACAAAATGGGTCCCATTATTTCTGGTGTAAGCCAAACAGAAGACTCTACAGTAGGAATAACACACCAACAGTTAAATATGGTGGTGGCAGCATGATGGTGTAGGAAAATTGTAAGGACCTTATGGCTTGCCACAATTTAAGGAAAATGCTTGGTGTTCTGCATCAAAAATTAACTGAATGTCTTGTCGTCTGTCTGTCAGCTAAACCATAGACAGGACCAATGTCATGTTTAAACCGGAACTCCATCCCTAGCTTTACTGCTAGTTTGTTTTCTTCCTATTTGTTTATTTTGCCATATTTTATTTGTGAAATATATTTTGTTTTCTTTTGTTTTATATTGTATTATTTTAAATAGTACTTCTTTTTTATTAATCACTTAGTACTTTTTCTTTCCTTCTCTTCTTATGTTAATTCTGTTAGTTATATTCCTAGTTCTTTAGTGATATATATGGACCTTTGAGGCCTCAAAACTGTGCTGAACCTTTGTTTAATGTCACTTTGGGTTAAACGTTTTTCCACAATTCCCCTTCCCTTTCTCCAACCTCTTCACATTTTATAGACTATTTTAAATATTATTTAGCCTTTCTTCCTTGATAGTTTGAGTAGGCTGAAACCTGCTTTTAGATTTTGGGAATTGTCTGATTTTGGTTTCAGATGTTCATTGAAAATAGGTTTTGAGGCAAGGCCTCATTTTGTGCTTATCAGCCAGAGATATCAGAAATTAGGAGACAACATTTTACCTTTTGAACCTTTTTGTTAATAAACCTTAACATTCTAAGAAATGTTAGTTTTGTTCTTTCATGTATGGCCAGAGAATTTTATACGATTCATCTCACCCATTTGGCCACAGACCTACTCTTCACTTTAAAAATTTGTAACAGTCATGCAGCAAAGCAGTGATTAGAAAAATAAAAATAAAAATATTTAACGCATTTGCCCAGGATTTTTTTTGTTTTGAAACCAGAAGGGTTGCACCTCTGTGTCAGTGCCACCTGATTACAGTGATCCCTCGCTATATCGCGCTTCGCCTTTCGCGGCTTCACTCCATCGCGGATTTTATATGTAAGCATATTTAAATATATATCGCGGATTTTTCGCTGCTTCGCGGGTTTCTGCGGACAATGGGTCTTTTAATTTCTGGTACATGCTTCCTCAGTTGGTTTGCCCAGTTGATTTCATACAAGAGACGCTATTGGCAGATGGCTGAAAAGCTATCCAGCTAACTTTCTCTCTCTCTCTCTCTCTCTCTCTCTTGCGCTGACGTAGGGGGGTGTGAGCAGGGGGGCTGTGTGCAGCTGCTTCCTGAAGGACAGGCTGCACGGAGCTTCGCATACTTAAAAGCTCAAAGGGCACGTATTGATTTTTTTTATCTGTCTCTCTCTCTCTCTCTCTCTCTCTCTCTCTCTCTCTCTCTCTCTTCCTGCTCCTGACAGAGGGGGTGTGAGCTGCCGCCTTCAACAGCTTTGTACCGGCGGTGCTTCGCATACTTAAAAGCCGTATTGATTTTTTTTTTGACTGCTTGCTTTGCACTCCTTTGAAAAGGAAGATATGTTTGCATTCTTTTAATTGTGAGACAGAACTGTCATCTCTGTCTTGTCATGGAGCACAGTTTAAACTTTTGAAAAAGAGACAAATGTTTGTTTGCAGTGTTTGAATAACGTTCCTGTCTCTCTGCAACCTCCTGTGTTTCTGCGCAAATCTGTGACCCAAGCATGACATTCTAAAAATAACCATATAAACGTATGGTTTCTACTTCGCGGATTTTCCTACTTCGCGGGTGGCTCTGGAACGCAACCCCCGCGATGGAGGAGGGATTACTGTATTACACTTTTCTTTTTCACTTACTTTAACTATATTGAAGAGACTAGATAGGAAAGATGTTAGCATATTGTATTTTATGTTGTGGTTAGATAAATATAATAAAAGAAGTAAACTAATTTCTTCTGTGTTCTTAAATTTTTCTGGTATCACGGGTTCAGGGTGGGTCAACCTAGGAGTCTCAGTGTAGAATTAATCAGAATTAGGGACATTAATTACAGGATGGCAAGAGCCTTCAACCTACAACAGGCAGCCAAACCTGTTAAAGTCCCAAAGGCTTAGAGGTCAGGAAGTGCTGGATGAACCTTAAGGACCCTAAAGTCACTACTGCATCCACATATTTTGTCCTATTTCTAGGAAAGGGACATAGAAAACATAGGTGTCCCACATGCCTGCCTCTTGTCATTGATCACTACATTGCACATTTACTTCAGAAACACATACTTTTCTTTAAAAAAAGATGACGACATATCAATTGGATAATGACAGTTCGGGAAAACACTTTACTATTTAGATTAACTTCAAATCTCTATACATGAATTAAAGATGAAGAAAACTCTGATTAAAGCTAATGTGTAAGACAAAATAACAGATAACTATATAAACAAACCTGTATATGCAGTTCCTTGTCCAACTGGCTGATTCCTTGTGAAAGTTTTGCTAGGTGCTCTGCAATGACTGCACAATGAATAGCTTGGGCAGTATAATTTTTGACATCAAAATCTTCTTTACAAAAGTCAGCATAACTTTCTGAAAAACATACCAAAACATTCATATGTATATAAAAATAAGCATATCTTGATATCCCAGATTGCATTTGATTCCATATTAAAGCCTACTGCTATAAGAAAAGGCCATAACCACAGTCAATTAACTAAAATACACTATTGATAGGAAAATCTGCTGTGTCCAGAACATGACTGTTTTCTAGAAAAAGCCATTACGTGAGCAATAAAATATTGCTGTTGTGCCAAAGATATTGAAAGACATACCACAGGAGCAGAGAAAAAGAGATAGGAGATAGAGAAATGTCAAAAAATAAAGCCAAACAATTTTATGAAGAAGTCAACAAAACCCAAAACCTAGCACCACAACCAAAAGGAAATAATACACAGAGGCAAATTTCAAAACTTGTTCATCATCAAAAGAACTTCTGCAAATACGTAAGATTTATTTTTTGTTTGTATCTGCAAACTTAGACAAACTGGAATTATCAAGCCTTTCTACCCGATGATTTGTGACATCACTCTTAGCTCTATTTGCAAACATCACCCCATAGCAACATTGTACAAAATCTTAAAATGGCATCACAGGAAGATGAAAGACAATTGTAAAAATTATTAGAAATGAATTTGTGTCCAAAAAAATAAAACACTTCATGAGGTTTTGAAAAAAAATATGCAGACAAACATGAGAAAAAAGTATAAAAATTACTACCATAATCACAATAATCACAGCGCATTGTGTAAAAACTGATAAATCATTGTTTCTGTAGAGCAAGACGTACTGCAGTGATTTTTGTTAAAAAACGCCCAAAGGGCTTCTAGCATCTTACAACACCAGTGACTAAGCCAAGCTTTACTCAGACTGAGTGACCAGTTGCAGAGTTCACGTGTCCTCAAGCTGACATCTTCCCACAAGTACAAAACCACCCACACATAAAAGATACATACATCTTATGTCCAGGGATGCCTTAAATGGAGAAATATTTTGAAAATGAAAAATCAATATTTTACACTGTCCGAATATTTTCACTATATGTCTATAATTTATGTATTTATCTCTGTATGTATTTATCTCTATAGATAGATAGAGTCACGGCCGAAATTATTGCACCCCTGGAATTTTCCTTGAAAATGCAACATTTCTCCCAGAAAATTGTTGCAATTACAAATGTTTTGATATACACGTTTATTTCCTTTATGTGCATTGGAACAACACAAAAAAACAGAGAAAAAAAGCCAAATCTGACATAATTTCACACAAAACTCAAAAACTGGGCTGGACAAAATTATTGGCACCCTCTACTTAATATTTGGTTGCACGCCCTTTGGAAAAAATAACTGAAATCAAGCGCTTCCTATAACCATCAACAAGCTTGTTACACCTCTCAACTGGAATTTCCGACCACTCTTCTTTTGCAAACTGCTCAAGGTTTCTCAGATTTGAAGGGCGCCTTCTCCCAACAGCAATTTTGAGATCTCTCCATAAGTGTTCAATCGGATTTAGATCCGGACTCATTGCTGGCCACTTCAGAACTCTCCAGCGCTTTGTCTTCAACCATTTCTGAGTGCTTTTAGAGGTATGTTTGGGGTCATTGTCCTGCTGGAACACCCATGACCTTTGACGCAGACCTGTGGTGTTATGGGTCCACAGCTCTCCCACCAAAGGCCGTTTTTATTTAAATAAACAATCGCCGCGCTCGCGGCTTAGCGAGGGGGCGTGGTGGCTATAGCAAGCCGCAGGGCGATCTGCGGTGTGGGCGTTTTTCACCTAAGTGCACAGGTGAGAGACTGCCCACATCCGTGATCGTTCCTGTGGCTAATGGGCTGCAGCTGCTATGTCCTCTCTGCATATAAAGAGAAGCGCGAGTCGGTTAGAGAGGAGAGAGTAAAAAGAAAGGGAAGTGAACGGGAGGTAGAGAGAAGACAGGAAGCAGGTGGAGAAAGCCGGTGTGAGGAAGGCGAGCGAGCGAGTAAGAGCAAGCTCACATTAGAGAAAGCAGGCAGCTGGGAGGACAGTCTACGAGAGAAGTGTTTGGCCGACACTCAGTGGGGCTGAAGGAAGCGGTCGCTCCAGCTGAGCAACTAAGTAGCTGGAGTGACCAGCAGAAGTATCGACTTGGCCGTTGCTAGGAGCGGGAGTCGAGGAGGCTTTGGGCAGGTGTAGCCCCAGCGTGAGCGCCTTGGCCGCTGGGAAATATCCCAAGTCTCGGTCCGGTTGGGAGCCTGACGAAGCCAAGGATCGGAGGGATACCAGACCTGTTTGAAGGGCAGCTGATCCTGCAGGTAGGCGACTCTCCTGTAGAGCAGACCAGATGGGTGTAGCAGGGGAGCCGCCATGAAAACGGAAGACACTGGGTTTTTGATTTTAACATTACTTCCTGTACTATTTTACCTCATGGTTTTTAGAAGAGTTTTCCTATTTATTGATTTTAACCTCCACGTTTCATTTTATGGATTATTTATTTAATGAAGACTTTGAACACTGCGCTGTTGCACTTTGTGGACTTTGTTTTGATTTATGTTAATAAAAGCACTTTGCACTTTTTAACCATCCTCTTGCTCAATTGTTTATTGCCTCACTGTCTAGCTCATCGGTGACATTACCGACGGTGTTGGGTTCAAGGGCTCCCTAACAGCCGATGGGAGCATGGAGCTGAAACCGCATCGTCACAAGACCCAGCTTTCTGACACTGGGCCCTACATTGTGCCCCAATATCTTTTGGTAGTCTTCAGATTTCATGATGCCTTGCACACAGTCAAGGCATCCAATGCCAGAGGCAGCAAAACATCCCCATGTTTGACTGTAGGTACTGTGTTCTTTTCTTCATAGGCCTCATTCCGTTTTCTGTAAACAGTAGAATGATGAGCTTTACCAAAAAGCTCTACCTTGGTCTTATCTGTCCACAAGACGTTCACCCAGAAGGATTTTGGCTTCCTCAAGTACATTTTGGCAAACTCCAGTCTGGCTTTTTTATGTTTCTGTGTCAGCAGTGGGGTCCTCCTGGCTCTCCTGCCATAGCGTTTCATTTCGTTCAAATGTCGACGGATAGTTCGAGCTGACACTGTTGCACCCTGAGTCTGCAGAACAGCTTGAATATGTTTTGAAGTTGATTGGGGTTGTTTATCCACCATTCGGACTATCCTTCATTGCAGTCTTTTACCAATTTTTCTCTTCCGTCCACGTCCAGGGAGATTAGCTACAGTGCCATGTGTTGTGAACTTCTTGATTATGTTGCGCACAGTGGACAAAGGAACATGAAGATCTCTGGAGATGGACTTGTAGCCTTGAGATTGTTGATATTTTTCCACAATTTTTATTCTCAAGTCCTCAGACAATTCTCTGCTCTTCTTTCTGTTCTCCATGCTTAGTGTGGCACACTCAGACACACAACAGAAAGGTTCAGTCAACTTTTCTCCATTTTAACTGGCTTCAGGTATGATTGCTATATTGCCAGCACCTGTTTCTTGCCACAGGTGAGTTCAAACGAGCATCATATGTTTGAAATAAAATGATTTACCCAGAATTTTGAAAGGGTGCCAATAATTTTGTCCAGCCCATTTTTGGAGTTCTTCTGTGTGACATGATGTCAGATTTGGCTTTTTTTCTCTGTTTTTTTGTGTTGTTCCAATGCACATAAAGGAAATAAACATGTATATACAAAAACATTTGTAATTGCAATAATTTTCTGGGAGAAATGGTGCATTTTCTGGGAAAATTCCAGGGGTGCCGATAATTTCGGCCATGACTGTAGATAGATAGATAGATAGATAGATAGATAGATAGATAGATAGATAGATAGATAGATAGATAGATAGATACCGTGCTTCCCCGAAAATAAGACAGGGTCTTATATTAATTATTCCTTCAAAATACGCGCTAGGGCTTATTTTCAGGGGATGTCTTGTTTTTCCATGAACAAAAATCTACATTTCTCTATATTATTAAAAAAAAAAAAAAATCTTGGAAGGAGACGATACGTGATTTTCTCGGAGACACTTTAACGACCCGCAAGACAAGGCAGTGAGACAAAAGGACAGCTGCTGCAAAGGCTTTTAAATGATCGACACGCAACACGACAGCAGTAAGACAGAAGCTGATCCGACCGTGTCTCATTAGCATGCATTCAGCCCCCCCCTTCACAACGCGAGTGGCTGAGACGCGAAGTGGCTGGCTAACAGCGTGCCCCGGGAGGTGGGCATGTGAAGTGAGCCGAGGGCACAACCCCCTAGTATTCTGGAACAGAAATCTACATTTATTCAAATACAGTCATATCATCATCTTCTGGGACATTATCATAACTCTCTAAACCCCGAATTCCATTATGAATTTCTTGCAACTCCATTTCCTTTAGAACAATTGGCCCCAATCTCTCATGTCTAGCAACAGAGCTTTCCTTAAATGAGCACCTCTTGTCCATGTAGCCTGCTCGTAGTGCATTCGGATATCCAACTTCTTCCCTTTGCAGAAAGCAGTAAGATTTTTGCCCTGGGACTCCTACACAATTCCTTTCTTGTAATCGACAGAATAGCTCTTTCTTTTTGCACTCATCTTGTCGGGGGGTCAAAATACCGGTAATATTTCCTGTTCATTTGTGTACATACGGTAGCGGTAGGCGTTTATCGCTCAACCAAAGTCGCCTGCGCGGGATCGTAACTAGGGCTTATTTTCGGAGTAGGGCTTATATTACGAGCATCCTGAAAAATCATGCTAAGGCTTATTTTCATAGTAGGTCTTATTTTTGGGGAAACACGGTGTGTGTATATATACAGTGGTGTGAAAAACTATTTGCCCCCTTCCTAATTTCTTATTCTTTTGCATGTTTGTCACACAAAATGTTTCTGATCATCAAACACATTTAACCATTAGTCAAATATAACACAAGTAAACACAAAATGCAGTTTTTAAATGATGGTTTTTATTATTTAGGGAGAAAAAAAATCCAAACCTAATTGTAATTGCCCCCTTGTTAAAAAATAACCTAACTGTGGTGTATCACACCTGAGTTCAATTTCCATAGCCACCCCCAGGCCTGATTACTGCCACACCTGTTTCAATCAAGAAATCACTTAAATAGGAGCTGCCTGACACAGAGAAGTAGACCAAAAGCACCTCAAAAGCTAGACATCATGCCAAGATCCAAAGAAATTCAGGAACAAATGAGAACAGAAGTAATTGAGATCTATCAGTCTGGTAAAGGTTATAAAGCCATTTCTAAAGCTTTGGGACTCCAGCGAACTACAGTGAGAGCCATTATCCACAAATGGCAAAAACATGGAACAGTGGTGAACCTTCCCAGGAGTGGCCGGCCGACCAAAATTACCCCAAGAGCACAGAGACGACTCATCCGAGAGGTCACAAAAGACCCCAGGACAACGTCTAAAGAACTGCAGGCCTCACTTGCCTCAATTAAGGTCAGTGTTCACGACTCCGCCATAAGAAAGAGACTGGGCAAAAACGGCCTGCATGGCAGATTTCCAAGACGCAAACCACTGTTAAGCAAAAAGAACATTAGGGCTCGTCTCAATTTTGCTAAGAAACATCTCAATGATTGCCAAGACTTTTGGGAAAATACCTTGTGGACTGATGAGTCAAAAGTTGAACTTTTTCGAAGGCAAATGTCCCGTTACATCTGGCGTAAAAGGAACACAGCATTTCAGAAAAAGAACATCATACCAACAGTAAAATATGGTGGTGGTAGTGTGATGGTCTGGAGTTGTTTTGCTGCTTCAGGACCTGGAAGGCTTGCTGTGATAGATGGAACCATGAATTCTACTGTCTACCAAAAAATCCTGAAGAAGAATGTCCGGCCATCTGTTCGTCAACTCAAGCTGAAGCGATCTTGGGTGCTGCAACAGGACAATGACCCAAAACACACCAGCAAATCCACCTCTGAATGGCTGAAGAAAAACAAAATGAAGACTTTGGAGTGGCCTAGTCAAAGTCCTGACCTGAATCCAATTGAGATGCTATGGCATGACCTTAAAAAGGCGGTTCATGCTAGAAAACCCTCAAATAAAGCTGAATTACAACAATTTTGCAAAGATGAGTGGGCCAAAATTCCTCCAGAGCGCTGTAATAGACTCATTGCAAGTTATCGCAAACGTTTGATTGCAGTTATTGCTACTATGGGTGGCCCAACCAGTTATTAGGTTCAGGGGGCAATTACTTTTTCATACAGGGCCATGTAGGTTTGGATTTTTTTTTCTCCCTAAATAATAAAAACCACCATTTACAAACTGCATTTTGTGTTTACTTGTGTTATATTTGACTAATGGTGAAATGTGTTTGATGATCAGAAACATTTTGTGTGACAAACATGCAAAAGAATAAGAAATCAGGAAGGGGGCAAATAGTTTTTCACACCACTGTATATATATATATATATATATATATATATATATATATATACTGTATATTTGCAGCTGGAGATCCACAAAGGGAGAAAAAATGAATCGCATATCATAAAGTAGTCTTTATTCTTGAGCTTTCAACCCCTGCCAGGGGTCTTCATCAGAGGATAATGCTTAGACTTACAAGAATCAAAGGCAATATATAGCAAAACATTACGTTGAGGCAGTGGGGAGGGGTGGCTAAGTCAGTGTGACGTTTCAATCTGGCCAGGACGTCCTTGAACAGAAAAAAGGAGGAAGAGCAGGCTTTTCAGGGCACTGCATCCCTGGGATGCTAGGGGGCAGCTAACCTGGACGGAAATGGTTCCCCGGATTCCCTCAGGGCATCATGGGACGTGAAGTCTGTTTCCTCAGCCCTGTTGGGTGCCGTGGGTGCCGCCAGGGGGAGCACACAAGGAACCTGGGGATTCCTATTGTTGTTACGACCCTGAAGTACTTCGGAGGCAAAAGGACAAAAGCCTGCAGTACTTCTGGGCGACTTGAAGGATGATGTGGCATTTGACCCAGAGAAGGAATATTTCCGGGTCATGGACTATTTAAAGGACTGGTCAAAACCCAGCAAGGAGAGAAGAAGTTGGGTGGTAGAGTGACGGAGCTGCTGGGTGGAGAGGAGGATTGTGATTATTGATTATTGTTTATTATTATTATTGATTTGAGAATTGTGGAGTGTGCGGTGCTTTGTGCACTTTATTGGAAGAAAATAATTAAATTCTTCTTGATGCTTGTAAACGTGTGACTTGGACGTCTGTCTGGTGGGTTTAGCGGGGCAACAGCTCCTCTAGTGTCCACTATATATATATATATATATATATATATATTATATATATACAGGTAGTCCCCAGGTTACGGACACCCGACCTACAACATACGAACGGGGCCGCAGCTGCAAAGCATGCACCTCAGTAACTGCCGCTCCATCATCTTCGGCCCGGGGACACTGCAAGCAGTGGCTGGACGGAGGCTGGAGGGGGTTGATTTCGCTGCTTGCGCAGTGTAGTGTCCGTCGGGCGGCTCCCGGGGGCAAGTGGTTTCACTGCCCGCCCCCCGCTGCAAGTGGTGACCCTGTTGTGGCTGAATGGAGGCCATTGAGGGTGAACGGGGAGGCGGGGGGTAGCATTGTAGTGTGCCTCAGATGGCTGCGTGTTGAATGGGGGTGGTGGTGCGGCGGGACACTGCAGGCAGCATACTGTAGTGGAGGTGACTGTGATGTGGGCTGGTGATGAACCGCCCCTCGCTGCCCCCATTCATTCTCAATAGCAAGCCTGCTTGTACTGTTACGCACATAGCAGGAAGTTGTCTCTTGTCAGTACAGGGTGGTCCAGATCTAATTCTGCAGAACCAGATCATCTGGATGACTTTGATTTATGTGGGGACAATTCTAGTTCGGCACGAAGACGATTCTTCGTGTCGTCAGTTCACACACTTCTCGATGGTCCAGGATTTTTCAGGTGATTTTTCTATTTAATAAACTGAATAAGTTATAGCATAATGAAAATTGCATAATTAGATCTGGACCACCCTATACATCAGACGTGTTGATGACTGGTGCCTAATCTGTTGTGATAGCGTGTACAGTGCTGTACAGAAGAGCTCATCTTAACCTTTTGTCGTCACCCTTCAAGAATGTCTCTGAAACACAAATATGATGCAAGTGCTGGTGATATTGTAAAGAAGAGAAAAACCATCCCCATTGAAAATAAAGTAGAAATAATAAAAAGGTCAGAAAGAGGTGAAACTCCATAATTCATTGGCAGAGTACTTGGTTACAGTCGGTCAACAATAACATTTCTTAAAGTAATGTACCTGTTCCGACTTAAATACAAATTCAACTTAAATACAAACCCACAGTCCCTATCTCATACGTAACCTGTGGACTGCCTGTATATATATATATATATATATATATATATATATATATATATAGATAGATAGATAGATAGATAGTCTATCTATCTATCTATCTATCTACCTATCTATCTATCTATCTATCTCACAAGAATGATATGTTGAACTTCCAGTGACCAGTATGAGAGAGTGCGAGAGCGATAACACCAAATTTAACACACCTGCTCCCCATTCACACGTGAGACCTTCTAACACTAACGAGTCACATGACACCAAGGAGGGAAAATGGCTTATTGTGCACAATTTGGACAGTTTTCACTTAGGGGTGTACTCACTTTTGTTGCCAGAGGTTTAGACATTAATGGCTGTGTGTTGAGTTGTTTTAAGGGAACAGCAAATTTACACTGATATACAAGTTGTACACTGACTACTTTACATTGTATCAAAGTGTCATATTTTCAGTGTTGTCCCATGAAAAGATATAATAAAATATTTACAAAAATGTGAGGGATGTGCTCACTTTTGTGAGATACTGTGTATGTGTGTGTGTGTATATATAAATATATATATATATATATATATATATATATATATATATATATATATATATATATATATAAAAAACACAACACTCCACCTTGGCACCACCACTCCTCCTTGGCAACCTCATCCTTTTCCTCCCGATTCTGGCTCCAGAGTGGTGGATGCTGGCCCTTTTTATAGTTCACCCGGGAAGTGCTCCAGGTGCTTGTTCATCTGTTTCTAATTGCACTTCCGGGCAAGGCTGTATAGTTGTCCGGGCCACCTCAGGGACCCATGCAGCACCCCCTGGTGGCCACCCCCAGATCCCAACAGGGCTGTGGAGCCCTGCGGGAAACTGAGGCACCAACGTCAGCCAGGGAGGCTGTTACCAAGCGTCCCGGCGGAGGTACTTAGACGCCCATTGTAGCTCCCCCAGAATATATGTAGAAGGGTGTCCCCCTATACAGGTATATATAGCTAGATATATATATACAGTGCATCCGGAAAGTATTCACAGCGCATCACTTTTTCCACATTTTGTTATGTTACAGGATTATTCCAAAATGGATTACATTCATTTTATTTCCTCAGAATTCTACACACAACACCCAATAATGACAACGTGAAAAAAGTTTACTTGAGATTTTTGCAAATTTATTAAAAATAAAAAAATTGAGAAAGCACATGTACACAAGTATTCACAGCCTTTGCCATGAAGCTCAAAATTGAGCTCAGGTGCATCCTGTTTCCCCTGATCATCCTTGAGATGTTTCTGCAGCTTAATTGGAATCCACCTGTGGTAAATTCAGTTGATTGGACATGATTTGGAAAGGCACACACCTGTCTATATAAGATCCCACAGTTGACAGTGCATGTCAGAGCACAAACCAAGCATGAACTCAAAGGAATTGTCTCGAGGCACAAATCTGGGGAAGGTTACAGAAAAATTTCTGCTGCTGTGAAGGTCCCAATGAGCACAGTGGCCTCCATCATCTGTAAGTGGAAGAAGTTCGAAACCACCAGGACTCTTCCTAGAGCTGGCCGGCCATCTAAACTGAGCGAT